>NW_019417301.1:0-72896 GCF_000390285.2 Anoplophora glabripennis | reverse complement strand
GTGTGTGTGTGTATGTGTGTGTGGGGGGGAAGGTGTGTAAGTGTTAGTCGTGTGGGGATGCCCCCTCACGGGGGCGTACGTGTCTTTTGGTGTATTTGTCTGTCTGGTATATTGTTTGTCGGGGGTCGCAATTTTAAAGAAATGTATTCTAAAGTAATGCAAATAACTGATAAATAAGTAAAAACTTACCTGGGCATAACCCCGGCACAGGTGCTGTAACAAAGATGCCGACGGCGTCTATGCTTAAGCCGGGGATTAGGTCGGTGATTAAAAGGAAAGAAAGGGATTCTTTCCAGGTAGCCTTAATAAAGGCAGGTAGAATTTGCTCCTTGCACTACACTTTCACAAAACACGTGTGCTCTGGTCGGCTGCCCGCTAGGAACTGATATATGACAACTAAGATCTAAAAGATAGAAATAGTAACTGCAAGTCAGTCAATATTCAGTCGCGAAAAATGCCTTATTTCACCACTAGGTAAGACCATAGCTAGTGACCTCTAGCAGGTGGTAAACGCCATTGAGGGTGTTAGAACACTTTTTAACACCCTCAATAATTTGCCCGTGCCATATTTCAATACATGTTATTTTGGAAATGACATGACTAAAGTTTAATTAAAAAAAATAACTTTGACAACCTAGTCTTGATCTACAGAAAAGAATCTTAATTTTAATGTCCTACGAGTCCCTGAATTTGTTTATCTTGATCCAAAACACCCTGTATATGCGACAAGCGAGTAAAGTGAATCTCAAATTATGGTAACTAGGGTTGTCAATGTGTGGGTAATTACTGGAAAAGTAATAGGGGTAAAAATAGTATGACAGTAAAAGCATCGATTTCATATTTCAAATATTTAATCCATAGACCACCCAAAAATGTTTTGCATTTTGTATAACAATCCTAGAAAACTGTAATTACTCGATTGCAAACATAACTACTGGATGGCGTTAAACATTAACCAAATTCCATTATTTTAAATTGCAACTATCGAATAGGTGCGTGATTTGCATCTCTAACATTTTTTAGAGAAACTTGCTTCTTTGCACCTTAACAGGCAAAATAGCTACTACGTTGTTTCCTGTATGCATTTGATGTGTATGGTTCACAAATATTTATTATTGAGTAATATTCTTGCTACTAAAATTTAAAACTGGTATAATTAATTAATTTATTTCATAATGTTTATACCACAATTAAAACAAATTTTTTTCAATAATATATCAGTTCATATTTTCTGAAAAACTCCGTAACTACAATAATTCCTAAACTATCTGGAAAAAAAACATTTAAAGTATACTAGGCTTTATGAAACGGTACATCTATATGTATCTCCTTCTGTTAGCCAAACACAATGTTCTCATATCTAGAATTGTATATGAGTTATTTTAAATCATAAGTATACAGGGCGTCCCATAATGAATTGTATGGCTACGTGGGCTATAGCCAATGAAAAATGCTTTCAAAACTAGTTTATGCCAAATTTTATTATGTCACAAATCACCTGTTACTCTATGTACAATTCATTATGGGACACCCTGTAGTTATAATTATTTAAGTATTTCACCTATTAATTTTTTTGTCCATATACTATTACTATTCAAAATAAAAAATCAATTTGATTAGATATGGCATTTATATGACTGTTCATGGTTAATTCAATTGACAGTAATATAGGTACTTAAGTTTCTGTTTTTATTTTTATAAAATAATACATTTATAGGTAATAATTATTATTATCAGAATTTATTTAACAGCTCAGATCTGGAATGAGAAATAATATTAATTTTTAAAACTATACATCATCAGTTATTAAATACCTTTTTTATGTTTATTAATTATAATCTTCCATTTTAGACTTTGCATTTGAACTGAATCATTTTCTTCTGGTTTTTCAGAAGACTGTAGGTCAGAAGAAGTAGTTCTGTTGTATTCGGCAGTCTGAAATGTGAAGATTGTGAAGACAAAACATATTTTATGTGGATGATGAATGATGATGCATCAAAAGATTATCCTTACTTTGTGTTTTATCAACATCCTTTGGGCAAAATAATGGAACATTTCTTATGCCATTTTCAGTTAGCCCCCTCTTTTCCAAGATAAACGGAGTCAAAGTTTCAATAAATAAGTATTAATAGCTCCATTATTTTTAAGATGTATTTTTGCACAATTTTTATTCAATGCTGGTATACTCTGTGTATATTTGACATTTAATATTTCAGTCTCTCTTATAGCTAGGTGATGAACTATACCAGAATAAAATAAATTATCTGCCCATCGATTTTTTTTAAGCATAATTATACATAAGTATATCAGTATGCGATATAGGTAAGTTCGTACAAATTTTCAACTGAATATCTTAAAAACCAATTTAATTATTATTAAAAATATTGTTTTAAATGTTAACATCTTGTGCTTTAGAAAAGAGGTGTCTGAATAAAAAACAGCATAAGAAAACTCCTTTTTAAGTAATTATATTGTGGAAAACAATTACTCGGCGAGCTATGGTAGACATGTACGTTAGGACTGAATCACCTCCGTTGTCACTAAATAGCTAATGTCATATAAGATTCGTTATAAGCATCACCAAAAAGACAGATTTCAAACTTATTAATTATTGCCATCAGTATGCCTTAATAAGTGGGAGTACCAACAAATGATTTAGCCATTTGGATGTCTATCTACCGATATTTGTGGGCTTAAGTGTGGGTGAGATATAACCTACAAAGTATACGTCATATATTGCTATTTGTCTGCTTGCAACATTACTTTGTATGTATTGGTACATGTTTTGAGCATAACTCACAGTGCACTTGTTTCCCACAATACCATTAATTTATTTTGCCTAGTGCAAAAACAAGTCGTGCTTCCATAGCATCTACAGATTAGTAGGTCACCCTTAAGGCTTGTTTACACGGGGACAGTAGGTAAGCGGTAACTAAATTTTAAGTTACTGCTTTTTCTGCAAGTGCTGTTCGCACTGGTAAGTTCTAAGTTTAGTTGTTGGCGAGTTCTAGTGCGGTTTATAAATATTTGCAAACCTGACGAGATGAACGTGAGGCAGCAGTTTGTAGAAGAATTTAATGGCATACTACGAGATATCCTAAATATTATATTAGAAGAAATAAATGAAGAAATATATGAAGAGAAAAATAGACCTAAACGACTTTTGGAGCGAAAGTGGATCAGCAGGAGGGAAAAGTTCGGTGCAAGTCGTCAACTTGCACGAAAAAATAGAATAAATTCTATTCGTGTACTAAATTTTTACTTGCTCCATAACTTGTTACTTACCACATATGCGCTGTTCAAATAGGTTCAAGTGACTTAAAATTTAGTTGACTGTTCCCGTGTAAAGCCATTAGTGAGTAAGTACAAATAATGTTAGTAGACATCGAGTAGTAATGACATTTTAAGACGTGACTTATACTTTGTAGGTTATATATCACCCACACTCAAAATGAAAAACTTATTATATTTCTTCCAAAGAATTTGGGCATTAACCGCCTGACTTGTTTTTTTATAACATCCCATATATTACTTACTTCTTGGAAATCTGAAGTAGACGAACTAGCATCAATTTTATTGGGTGAAATATAACGCTTCTTCGCTGTCAGAATCTTTTGAGGCTTCTCTTCCTCTACAATAAACTTTTCATCTGCAATCAAATAACAATTGCATCACAACGTATCACAATATACATTTTATCAATAGTTGAAATTAAGTAATTACCTGAAAGGTTACAAAATGTGCCTTTGTCACAACTTGTGTTTGAGGACGATTGAACTAAAATCCTATGATTTCTCGATGAAAATTTTGAATTAAAAGGTCTAGCTACTTTTAGTGCGTCAATCGTCTCTTTTATTTCTGGAGGAATATTTTGCAAATATTTTTCAGTATCCTCTTCTACATTACTCTCATGAATATCTGCTATAACCTTTCTAGAAAAATTCAATAATAAATGGATAGTAAAATTATGTTTTTAATACATTTTTTCCATCTAAATATGATTTTGTGCAATTGCATAAAATATTGAGTAGCGTTTCATCAATCTGAAAAAAATTAGTACTCTGAGTAACAAATTTATTAGACTACATTACCTTTTGTTTTTGCGGTTCATCTTTTTGAATTAATGTAGCATGCGGTGTTAATAATTCTTTAACTGTCAACTCATCAAGTATATGTTTAGTCCGAGCATGAAATGTTTTGGCTACACCGGGTCTTTTAAGTGGAGGGCGATTTTCACATATCATGCATATAGGTGCGGCCATGAACTTAGGTTTATAAAACTTTTGATCTTCACTTAAATTATCGGAACTGGATAAATCAAACGGAGCATCTTCGGCTTCCGTTACTGGTCCAATCCATGTTTCTGGTGGTACTTCTCTAATAATTTGTCCATTAAAGTCTCTCTTATTTTCAACTTTTTCCTCTACGTTATTGTTTGTTGGAGCTGAAACTGGAGTCTCATTTAGGAATTTTTTTGGAATTTTCTTTATACTCATGTTTTCTACGATGTATTCAAAATCCGTGATATCACCGACAAAATCAGGGCACGTTAACTCGTCGCACCCTATAGGTACTCTACTAAAACAAGAGAAACAGGCACTGAAAACACTTTTCTTTTTCTTTTTGGTCATAATGCGACATGGAAAAAATATATTGTCAAAAATGAAAAGTACCTTTAATGACAAGGGTAAAATATACAGTACGGTCAATTATGGATGATGTCAAAAGTTTACAGCTGCGCACTAATAAGTGTTATTATACAGGGTATCCCATCCCATAATTAATGAACCACATTTCAAGGCTAACTTCCTTGGATGAAATTACCTTAGTTGCAATATTGCTTTCTTAAAAAGTTAACAGGCTTTCAAAAATTTTCTTAAAGTAACAGACACTTAGTTATTTTAGTAAAATTTGATATGGAATTTTAGAATTTAATATAAAAATACCTAATTGAGGAAATAAAGCACTAAAAACGACCTTATCTCCGAAATCTGTGCAGCAAGATGGATCGTGATGCGGTTTTTTGCATTCGACTCGTTAGAGCGTCCAGAAGTTTGTGACCCTATGTGATCAATGAGAAATGAAAATTGCATCGGTGCATAAGAAAAATGCATTTTTAAAATTGCATCTCGAAGAGTTAATAAATGAAAAATTTATAATTTTTAAAATATTGACGGAAATGAGTTCAATTTTGCTACTCGGGGTTTTTTGGGGTCACTGAACACGAATATTACGACGGCAACGGTATCCGAGGTACCTAGTGCCCAGCGTGGCCGGTTTCCACGTCGTCTCCTGGAGTTTTGTGGAAATTCGTTATAAACTTAGCTGAAACTCGTTACCTCGGGGTTTTTGGGGTCGCTCAACATGAATATCACAATGGTAATGGTCTCCGAAGTACCGATGTCATCTTCATAAGCATATTAATTGTGCGAATAATGAAAAATAATCTGCAAATGACATATTTTCTTGGGAACTAGAAACACTAAATGAAGATAATAATGAAAATTTAAAAAAATTAAATAAGAAAAATTTAAATTGTAAAGATATCGTAAGTATAATATTTTTTGAAAATATGTATATTTTGTAATGAATAAATGTATTTTTATAATAAAAAATAATTAAGAATAAAATAGTTGTCACAGAAACCAGCCATCCTGGGTACTAGGTACCTCGAGGACCGTTACCGTCATGATATTTGTGCTGAGCGACCTCAAAAACCCAGAGGTAACGAGTTTCGGCTAAGTTTATAATGAATTTCCACAAAACTCCAAGACACGACGTGAAAATCGGTCACCCTGGGCACTAGGTACCTCGGAGACCGTTGCCGTCGTGATATTCGTGTTCAGCGACCCCAAAAACCCCCAAGTAGCAAAATTGAACTCATTTCTGTCAATATTTTCTGAGTTATAATTTTTTCATATTTTATCTCTTCGAGATACAATTTTAAAAATGCATTTTTCTTATGCACCGATGAAATTTTCATTTTTCATTGATCACATAGGGTCAAAAACTTTCTGGACGCTGGACGAATCGAATGCAAAAAACCACATCATGATCCATCTTACTGCACAGATTTCGGAGGTTCAGTGTTTCATTTCCTCTACTAACCCTCCTTTTTATAGAATTATTTTTAAACTTTGTTGATTCGGGGTTCATTATGGTACTGGTGAGCCATTTTTTATCCAAAAAAAGTTTCTAAAAGTCTCATTAATGTCTTTTACAGTTTGGCTGTGGTGAGCATATATAATTTTTTCTCTGGGATTATTTTTCTTTTAGTTTTGTTTTTTTCTTGGGTGCCTTTATTAATTTTGAAAAAGAAATCTTTTGGTGTGACTATCTGATTATTGTCCAATTTGCTCGGTTTAATAGTAATTTTTAGCTTAAACGCCCTTTAGAATTTTGTTTAGCAAAATATTAAAATGAAAATGAAATCCAATACTTAATACTAATAATAATAATAATAATATCTCTACCCCTTATTCTATTCACAAGGATTAGCCTGGAAGACGGAGACTTGGGCGGGAGAGAGGGCACCAAATTATTATTCAGTAGGCCGCAGAAACAAGTTATGTTGGTAATGGTATAAGGACTTTAAATTTTAAAATGAAATATTTAATTTTCATCAATTTTTATAAAACTATACAACAAAGTTATATAAAAACCAATTTGTTATTTATATCTGCATTTTATACACACAAAAACAAAATATCTCTGGTACACGTTTAGCTTAAAATTAACACTCTAACTGCTTTTCTTCTTTGTATGCCTTTTTATGGTGGACTTTTCATTGGAGCCGCCCTGAAATTAAAAAAAAAAATACATAATGAGAATTGAAATACTATAAATTTGATTGGCACAATTTTAGTGTAAGGAAAATATCAACTGAACTATTACCATCTAGATTACCTCTCATTTGATGTGCTGTTGTTTAGTGATCATCGTGATCTTACTAACCATATGATTGTTTGGTTAGCCTCTAATTATACACAACAGAAGTGGACACGTATTGCTGTTAGCTTAATTTGTTTAATAAAAAAGAGCAATCCAACTGCTATGAACGTTTATGCGAAGGAAGTAATAAAAATATAATAATAATAAAAGTTATATTGTTCGGTACTTGTCAATTCCAACGCTCACATTATTCCATAACAGACAGATGTCACTTTGGCCAATTCACTTACATATTTCCACAAATGGTAGTTTTAATATACAGTAATACCCCGAACTTATCGCCACGGTAGCGCAGTCCGTCGAGAGTGCGGTGGCAAGCATTTCTCGGCTAGGCTGCCTACTCTGGTCCGGGTTTGATCCCCGGTGTCGGCACTGGCAATGTCGATGGATAATGGGTGTTTGTCCGCGTTTTTTCAAGTGTAGCCCCCTTCCGCACAAGCCCTTGGCTTTTGGATTTGGGGGTTGTCTCATTTCTGTAGTGTGTTATGTTTACTTACGCAATAGGTGGGACTGAGCTATAACCGTGTGAGTCGAATTTGCGTAAGTCGGGGTACAATTTTGCATATAAATACATAAAAATTACATCCGTACGATATTTGTTACTTCGTTTGGATGACATAGTAAAGTCTGTTAAGTCTCCGGAGATACAACGAACACACAATATGTAGTGTAACACTGTGTAACACAAAATAATAATTTGTAGTTATACGTCTAATTCGCGCTAAACATATCAACACGTCGTAAACCGAACACGTGTGGATGGAGTGAAGAAACGATAGTAGCGCGTTGCTCAAATAAATGCCGAATCGACGAGATTTAAAAATCGCATAATTCAGGATTCGCGTAAGACGGGGTAGCGTAAGTCGGAGTATTACTGTATTCTAAAACATTGTTTTTGAAATTGTTTGTAATTATTTATTTATGGCATTTTCAGTTACTTTTTTATTTGGATTGGGTGTTTCTACCACATGGCAAAAAATAAAAAAAATGATAAATAACCCTTTGCTTCACAGGGATTAGCCAAAAGGTTATTTTATAAATTTAGTTTTACCTAACCAAAAATATCGTACTCCGAGAAAGTGTCACATTTGACTTTTAAATAATTTGAAAATAAATGTTTTGATAACGGAAATATAGTTTTTCGAAACGTAAACTGTGTAATGCGTTATAGTGATTATTATTTTTGAAGATACTTTTGGTTAGGCAAAATTAAATTTATAAAATCAACCCATGACGGATGTTTTTGATGCAAAGGGTTATTCATTAAAATTTCTTTTTCAGTGTCAGTATCTAATAAAATAAAAAAAGGTTGTTGTTTTCATTTCCAAACTCTATTTTACATAAGAAAAATATCGAAGAATGCAACACAAGGCTTAGTTTATTACAACTGGCAAGTTTGGCAACAGCAAACCTTTTAAAAAGTATATTTCTAACTTAAATTCATAAGACTGAGAATTCATAAAGTTGAAAGCTTTATATTACTCCCCCACCATTACTTGCTTTTCTCTAGCCCCGCCCATTTTTGTGTCGTTTGATTAAATAGAGATTGGAAATTTTTACAACACCAATCAAAGGCCAATTTCTATTTATTATAAAATATGTTACATCCCCCACTGCACATTTATTCAATGGCTAAACTGAATCTAAAGGCACGTCCTCACTGAGTCGACATTATCGATCAACTCTGTCTGTCGACACAGTCGACTTAGTGTGTACGATACAATCGAGTTTGTCGATCGACCTGTTGACCGGTTTTTCCATGAGCTGTCGGTAAAATCAAGGGGTAGTCAAATCGAATCCAGAGTGCTACTCGGCGTTTGACGTTCGACATCGAAAAACAGATTTGAGCGTGACGTCTCTCGTCGTTTCTAGGTACCTACCCTATCTACCGGTAAAATGAAATGGGAGAAAGAAAAGGTGATAGCGTTTATAAAACGTACAAATAAAAACAAATCTGTCTTGCTACAAATTTTTGGCCCGATTTTTTGCAACAAACATTCAAATTCACCCTCCGACATTCAAAAACCATTTCTGAAACCACCGTTAGATCTGTATTCAAGGTTCAATATTTTGATATCACTCCTTTTTAAATCTTCTATCATATTACTACCACTGTACCGATTTCTACTCTGAAGACTTGGTCGAAGCCAAAACCTTTTACGCCATGTTATCCTTTTTTTAGAGGTGATAATAACAAATGCGGCACAGGCAATAATGGCGTCATCTTCATTAAACGTTTTGGTTTTTAAAAAAAAAAAATTTTTTTTTCGCCAGTAAGTATAGGTCATAAACAGTCGATTTGACCCTAAACGGAACCTCAAATACCCCCCCCCCCCTTATTCTCTCCACAGTCCCTATGTTAAAATAATAGGGTAGCATAAACGTCTTGTAAGTGACTAACTATTTGCCAGACTACTACCCTTGAGCCCTTTTACATATTAATTCACTCATACCCTGCCCCCCCCCCCGCTCACGTTAATAAAGCACCCCAGTGAGAGGCAAGGAGACTCACGTTAATAAAACACCCCAAAAGAAACAAATACCTACCACGTCCACGTCGTTGTTTCTGGGTAACGCTAAGAGTAGTTTCAATAAAATCAGCGGGGGGGAGGGGTACTGTTTGGGGGGGTCAGGGTATGAGCGAATTAATATGTAAAAGGGCTCAAGGGTAGTAGTCTGGCAAATAGTCACATACAAGGCGTTTATGCTACCCTATTATTTTATCATAGGGACTGTGGAGGGTATAGGACTGTGGACTGAATAAAGGGGGGGGTGGGGTGTATTTGAGGTTCCGTTTAGGGTCAAATCGACTGTTTATGACCTATACTTACTGGCGAAAAAAAACAAATGGGGCCGAAAACCGGCCTTAGAGGCCCTTCTCCTTTTCTGCTTCCTTGGTGTAGACAGGTGAACTCTTTTCGATTCATCGGTCAACAATGTTGATAGACAGAGTCGATCAACAATATCGACATAGTTTATAATACATTTAATATAAAACAGTTGTGTTTTATTTATAGACAAGCCTGTAATATGAACTTTAAATATGGAATGATACGAATTTCTATTTTGTTTTGTTGACTTTTTAATTCACAACGGTAATCTAGATGGTAATGACTAAACTCACCGCTTCACTGTTTTTCTCTTCTGTAATTTCAGGAAGGTCAGATTTTGCTGAAATTAATCGACGATTTCTCGGTTTCTTTTTAGGAGAATTTAATGTATCTAAAAATGAATATCAAGTTGTAAATATGCCCACAGTAAAATTTTGTCTTGATTCATTTAATTACCCGATTTAACCGATGAGGTGGAATTAGCTCTACTTCGGGTACTTCTTGTCAAGACAGGAGCAGATGCTGTACTGTTAGTCTCTTCAGGTTCTTTAGAACTATGTCTCCTTTTTGATCTCTTGGCAGGGCTGGGGGGATCTGACTTCTCGGAAGTTACTGAACTTGTCTCGGACTGTTTTCTAGATCTTGTTTTTACTCCTGAAATATATATACACAGCAGGTGCACATCTAAATATAGACAGGTTTCTAAAACCTTACCCACTGGAGAAGGACTGTCCACTCTTAAATGTTGCCTTGTCTTCCTTTTTGGCGTGGTAGGTGGAGCAGATGAATCGGATGTCATAGAAGCTGACCTGGAGGCACGTCTGACGGGTTTGTTGAAGGAACTAGCTGTACTGTTAGACGGTGAGGAAGGTTCATAAATTTTTTCTTCGTCGGGATCAGGAGGGCCTAAACATTCAAAATGAAATGAAACTGATAAAATAAATTTGTGAATCATTTTATTTTATACTTATGCAGGGTGTAACTTTGAATGGGGATCATATTTATACGGAGATAACCTTTGAAATTTAGAAAATCGTGCAAACTGATATCTTTTTTTCGTAATTATCATAATCCACCTTTGGAATGGCTGGTTATTCCAGAAAACCGCGCAGGCTAACCGTAAGCGAGCGCCCAATTAGGAGAATGCTGTTAAATCTCATCTTGATCCACTCCCACTTAAAATTACATCTTGTACAGAAAAAAAAAATATATTTTCAGTACTTTTCCTTACCTTGGAATGGCTCCTTATGCAGTAGAGTAATGGGATCAATAGCATCAACGTCTACAAGTTTTTCCGTATCGCTATCATCTTGTGCAGTGACACTAGATGGAGTCTCTACACCCTTTATGAAACTGGCCTGACGTCTTGTCAGCCTTCTGGTGGTTGTATAATTTTCCACACTACTTGCTTTGTTTCTAGCACGTGGTTTATGTTTATCTTTTTCTTCCTCTGTTATAACAGGCAACTGGGACACGGAAGTGGTCTTTCCTCTAATTCTCAACTTTTGACTTTCAGCGCTGTCTTCTGATTTCTCATCGACACTACTGCGACGTAAAGATCTTCTAGGAGACGCCACTACCTCGTCTACGCTTGCACTTCTTGTTCTTCTCAATTTACGTGTTTTCTTTTGGATATCTTTGGAGGTACTCGATTGGTCTAATTCGTCGGTTTTATCCCGTGAAAATCTCAGTGATTTTGAAGGCCTGCTAGGGCTAGCAGTCACTGAACGTGAACGTCGGCTACGTGTTCCTGTTCCTAAACAAAGAACTATATTAATAATCTGGAAAAAAATCATGTAGTTTTCAAATACAGTGACTACTTTTGAAGAACGAGGCTTCAAATTGTTGTTAAAAGTGTTCTCTTTAAAATTTAGGGAGGTCTACAAATATTCAGTTCATATTCAGTTGCAATTAGAGTAATTCTTCTGAAATGGAGTATAAAATTTCATTGATATTTTTTAAGCTGTCGAGTTGGAACTCAGAAGGTTCCTCAAAACGGAACTAACAAGACTTTATTTATTTTCCTACGAGTTTTGATTATCAAACTACAGTAGAAACTTGGTTATCCGAACATGCTTTTATCCGAATATCCGCTTATCCGAACATGAAAAAAGTAATGGTATTTTCCAAACAAGTCTTTATTAACTGCACAAGGCCACTCCCCCACGATGATCTGTGTGAAGCGGGTGCTCACTTCGTTGGTCAGACAAACACGTTTCGTATTCGTAGGCATATGTTGTTATACCATGTATTAATGCGTGCATTTGTCAATGTTGAACGTAGCAGCAAAGAAATTAGAAAGGGATGCTCTTACTCAATGGAAGATTACAGATTTTTTTAAAAAGTGAACTACATATCAGTAAAACACGTTAAGTTTAGTTTATTACACCAAAGAATGTACTTTGAGTTGCACTGATACTTTATAAAGATTTTCCTATATGGTTGCATTTCAAATTTGATTATCCGAACAAATCAGTTATCTGAACAGTGGCTTGAATAATTAGTTCGGATAATCGAGGTTCCACTATATAGGATTTTGAGAGGCATCTTCAATTAAAATTTTTATTAATCCAGAACATTTTCATGAAAATGTATATATTCTCCAATTTTCAGTTAAGTTAAAAAAGAAATATTTGCAAAAAGTTGTCATTAATGAGTAAAAAGCAAGAGAATTTAAAAAAAATCCTTTCTTTTACTAGAAGAGAACATTAGCGCAGAAAGTTTTTTTATGCAAAAAACTTCTCAAGCGCACATTGAGAACGTTGTTGTTACCTTTACAATACTAATAATTGCTTTAACTTTTTTACTCTGGAATATGTTTTGATTGTAAAAAAATTGGTTTATACAGAAACATAAAAAAAAACTTGCTTGTTTCTCTTTAAATGTGTGCATAAACGAGAGTGATTCGTAAATTAACCGACAGAACAGATCCCAGTGAGTCAGAAGACCTTAAAATATGGTGTTTTAACTCAACTAATATGCCGTGTAGATGACATGGAACAGAGTTAAGAAAACTGTAATTACATAACTCACAAAAATTATTAAATATGGAAAAAAATGTATAGTGCTTTGTCGCTGAATAGTATTCTACAATGAGAGTTAATGTAAATTGTTCAAACAATTTCATTAATAACGTTACACAAATTTTTACCTAATTTTAATTTCTTTCGAATTGTACACCATTGTCACATGAAAACTCTTTTATTTAAGTAAGTCTCCTCTGTTAGTAAAGAAAAGAATAAGAGATAGATATATTTTATAAATGGCCAAATTATTGATTATGGTTATTTTTAGTAATTTCCGTAAAAGAATATTCAATTTAACATATCTGTAGAGTTGTTTCAAAATCTTATGAGCTTTGACCTTCATATGCGCAGAAACATAATTCCGACCATCGCCTAAATTATTCTACGTTCTAAAAACATTACATCCATTATTCACAGTCTATCTCGAGCTCTCGTAGCATAAACAAGCCTTTGCTCTGATTAGAAATATCATAATAAAATGCCCTATTCTTTATTATTTTAATTTAAGCAATAAAAATATATATAACTAACGTTCGCCAGTTGACTTTATTGATGCCCGAGCGCCTTAGTTCATTTCTGGTTGTAATGAGGCACGTGGTCTAATTCTGAGTCAATGTTTTCACAACGTGCTTATTAGAAGAATTATGTGGATACGCCACGCCTTTCGCGCATTTCGCGGTTCATGAGATTTTGAAACTACTCTACCCTAAAATTAAGTATTTCATTTCTATTATTAAATAAATCAAATTTTTCATGGCAATAAAATCAGATTTGTATTAAAAATTTGTCGGTAATCACTAATAAAGTGACCATAAAAAAATCATAACATTTATAAAAGAGGAAACATTTGAAATAATCCTTTTAATAAACGTTTTTTTGCAAATTTTTATTTAAAGATTTTAAAGGAAGGAAAAGTAAGATTTAAATAATATTCAAAGGTGTTATTAACCATCTCTTTAAGTGTTCAAATATTTATATATACAGAGTGTTTGTGAATAAGTGCGAAATATATTAGGGGGTGGTTGCCAAAGTTATTTTGTAAAAAAAAGTTCATATAAACGTAGATCGAAATATACTTCGTTTCCGAGATACAGTGTTCAAATTTTAATTTTTTATTTACTTTTATTAATTATTTCAAAGAGTTTTAAAGTTATCGACTCGAAATTTGATGGTTGTATTTTATTTACAAATATTGACAGCAACCTACTAGATAATGTATCAATAGAAAGTAAAAATACAAAACTTGCAATAAAATATGTTTTATCTTTTTCCTCAAAAATGGTGCATCCTACGAAAAAAATTGAAGAGACCAATGTCATTCAGAATTGATGGCGGATTTCTAAAAAAATACCAAAACGAGAAATAATTTTATTAAAAAACATCGTGGTATTCTCGCACGAACTCCACTGCAAGTATAGATTATATTCGGTATATATTCGAATCACCCCAAAAAATGCACATTTATCCCTCCAAAGCGTTTTTCAAATTTCGAGTCAATATCTTTAAAACTCTGAAATAATTAATAAAAATAAATAAAAAATTAAAATTTAAACACTCTGTATCTCAGAAACGAAGCATATTTTGCTCTACGTTTATATGAGCTTTTTTTCACAAAATATACTGCGGCAACTACTCCCTAAAATATTTCGCACTTATTTACAAACACCCTGTATTTATTAATAAATAGTACAAAATGACAACACTGGAGCCATTCTCGTGGGGCATGTTGAATTTGAGGCGCTCTGTGTCACGCAGCGTAACTAACATAAATTTAAATATAGAAAAAACAAAAAATTTCCTTTTATTCTACAGGAGTATCGTTAGAGTTGTAGGGAATTTTTAAAACATCAATTATTGCGTGATTGGAGAGTATTTGAAGTAAAAAGTTTAATTTTTAACAAAAAAAAGGAGCAATCATTTGTCAATAATGTTAAATTCAATTTATCGAAAATCCCAAACGTATTTCTCTTCAGAATGTTATTTTAAAGATTTGGTCATAATTTGAAGTGAATAGAATGAAAATTGTTGCAATTATGGCTGCATGCAATTTTAAAAAGAAATGTTTCAAAAAAAGCACTTTTAAAGTTTTGAGATATGTGATATTCTAACGTACTTTCGCTTGAAAATGCTTCTAATTGAACACAAACTCCTTCTAACGGCACCTGTTAGTATTACCGACGTCTGTTAGTAGTATTAGAGAAGTTAGAAATCAAAATGTAAGTCATTAGGCTGTACCCTTCCTGCAGATACCCATGTGCCGCAGCCAGTTGTTTCGAAGAAGTCCGACACACTGGGAAAGTTCATAATTTCAAAGAAAAAAATTTTGTGCAGGCATAAAACTTTTCCCCTTATTCGAGAAGATTTAAAGCATCTTTTAAATCAATAAAAAGATAAGAGTTGAACTTGTAATTGTCACTTGCAAAAAAAATATGAAAAAATACTTTGCCAAAAAGTGACAGTACTATCTTGCTAAATTTCGTTTAAAACAAGGCGTGTTAAATTATTTGGAAGAAATTTAAATTTTTTTACAACTTTAATGCCATATACCGACTAAACGAAGCACCTTGGTATAGAATTAACCTGCGTTAAAACACCATATTTCTATATGCACGTGCCCTGCGTCAGTTCATTTATGAATCACCCTGTACATTTACCTGGTGTGAAGACGCTATCAGAATTAAAGGTTGTTCCCAGAGTACTATCCTCTAATATATCCGTGACATAGGCTTTCCTATTAGGTGTTGGGCAGGTAGTGTTTGGCAGGTCTTCATCCAATACATCATAACCAAGCACTGAGTGTGATACATCGGGATCTGTTATATTTTCTAGAATATCAGACTCGGCAGTTTTCGAGAAGAGTGTGCTACTTCGTCTGGTTAAGCGTTTGACCAAAGGTTCCTCGGTTCTTCTTCTAGTTGGAATGTGAACGTCTGCTTTCACAACTATTTCATGTTTAACGACTTCACCCTCAGTTGTGTCCGAGCTTACAGACGACATTGTTTGGTCTTCTGTAACAACTTTCGCACGATGATACGTTTTTCTTTCATTTGGCCTCTCGACTTCAATGATACTATCATTGCTTTTTCTCATGCTTTCTTCTGGTGCAAAATTTGTTGTATTTGCGGATTGGTCGACTTTAGATTTTTCTTGTGCAATATTTTCTTGTGTTTTATCGGTGGTAGTATCAGAAATTTCTTCAACCTTTTTAATGGTCTCTTCTTTTTCAAACAGAATTGTTGTATTTGTGGATTGTTCACAAGTGGTTTTTTCTTTGTGAGTCACAGGTGCTTCAGTTATACTAGGAGGTTGAACATTCTTTTCATCGGTATGTTCGTGTTGACTTGCTTTGTCCTCTAATTGAGACCCCCTTGAATTATCCACACATTGAGTATTAGTTCCGTTAGGTATTTCTTTGATTTCAATTAATGAATCCCCTGGTTTATTTTCTACAGTTTCATTTTTCTGGGAGATATCTTGATTTTCCTCAACCTCTTCACCTTCGTTAGCTTCTTCTTTTTCTTCTAGTGGAATTCCATCACTAGATGGTACCAGTTCTTTATAATCTTGTTTTATTTCTGATGCATCTATTTCAGGTAAATTTGCTTGGATTATTATTTCTGCTTCTTCTCCCTGTTGCAAGGGTTGCTCAAGTTCCATCTCGATAATTTCTTCTGGTTTATTCTCATCAGGTTGTCTGTCTTCTGCAATTACAACTTCCTCATCAGCGGGATGTTCACTACTTTCATCGCTAGACTCTTGTTCGTTATTTACCCAATCCGCAGAATTACTGTCGGCTTCACCGCCTACTTCGTTAAAATTATTTATTTCCTCAACATGTTCTATTACAATCAGTCTAGCTTCGTTGTGAACATCTTCATCTGCAACAGAATTATCGGTTGTTCTACTATCATGCGAATCAACCAACGATCTTGAATTTTCTTCAACATGAATATTACGTTCATATGATATATTAAGTTCGTCTTCATCACTTTCACTTTTCTCTAAAGATCTAGAGTCACTTGTGTCGCTGTTGCCACCTTTGCTGCTATCTTGTTCATCACTAGAACTGCCGATTTCTATAACGTCTTCTTGGTTGGTTGTTTGAATACTAGGCAGGAAGCCCTTTTCAGATTCTGAAACTTCACATTCTGCACTCAAAATAGATATTTCTGCTTTGGAGTGGTCACCTAAGAAGCCTTTCTCAGCTTCAGGGACATAGAAACTATCAGAGCCACGCTGGTAGAAGCTATTGAACGAGGCTGCAGTGCTTGGTCGTTTTTCTAAATGCCTTTGAACTGAAAAACACAATACACAAGATTAAATCAATACTGGCAAAGACAGGCTGCTTGGTGACAACAAATGCTTATCTGGTAGATCTATCTATTCAAATATATTGATTTATTTTCAAATTTGACATGTGGACATAAATAATAATTTTGAATAAAATATTTTGATATGTGAAAGAAGGTCTCTAATATGATGCCAACATCATTTGATCTAAATAAAATTGTTTTACTCCTGCAATAAAAAGTTGAGATTATGCCACTCCCGACATTAAAACGTGATTAACCAATTTCAAGATTAAAAATCAGGATTATTCTAACCGTTAGTGGAAATTTGAGATTATGCTAATCTCAAAATAAAATGTATATATTACAAGAATCCTCACATAAAAAATGTCTCGTTAAAAAAAGTTAAGATTGCTTTAATTTAATTTAATTTAAAAGTGTTAACGACACAGTTGTTGATAAAATGCAAATATCACAGTAGTTCAATTTACATTTTCTGGATAAACTTCACCGTCTTTTTATGTCGGGGTTAAAGTAGTCCCTATATTTTTATGAGGATTAATGGAATTCCAACTTTTTATGTCGAGATTGTTGTGATCTCTCTCTTCATCTGGATATCAGTGTATTCACAAATTGCTAATTGGGATTAAAGTAGTCCTATTTAAATATCGGAATTATAAATTTAGAATTTACAATGTCCGCACAGCATGTTCATACACAGGTGTCGTGAGAAACATTGTTCGTTTCATAAAAAAATATGTCGCAAAGTATTCAAGGGGTTAAATTGCAACACGTTTTTCTTGATAACTTTTTTTATATAAAATATATTAAAATGGCATAAAACACATACAAAATTAGACAGCCTAAGCTTTCTACTTTCAAAAGTTTTGGACATATGGAGCCTTCATAAATGTTTACAAGCCCCATGACCACCAAGCTGAGGCAACCAATACTGTTACCTAAAAATCTCTAAATTTTAGTGTCAACCAATATTAACGATTCGTTTACAATGAACAATGAGAAACTGTCAAGTCTATGGTCGAGATAATGAGATCGCTGATTGATTGAATAGAATCTCACGAAAAATTACACCAATCATCAGTCATTTTTTTTTCAGAAATTACTGGTCACATGGCTTGTAATAATTTATAAAGTCTCTGTATATTGAATATTCATTAACGTACGTCATAAATAATTGCGGTATTCAGTTTCAAAATGGAATAAACTGTTTCGTTACCTGTTTCCTGTTGCATGGTTCCACTTCTCTCAAAAATATTTTCTTCCAATTCGTTAAAGCTGTTTTCAGGACAATTGGACAACTCGGCATATACTTCATACTGATCACTTGGCAGTCTACTCTCCATTAGTATTTCTTTTATATCTTCAGCTCCGCTAGAGAGATCCTCGTATATTTCCATCGGTTCAGCTTCCAACTTGTCTTCCTTTAGCGAATCATCTTTTTGAGTTTCTTCTTGTGGAATTTCTGAATTTTCTGTAACTTCAGAAGCCTCTAATTGTATTTTACTATTTTCAGTAGGCGTTTGTTCGAACTCCAGCTTGCTCGTTCTCGATTTGATATATTCCACTAGAGAATCTGACATTTTTAAGCTTTCTGGTAAATTCGGACTGCTAAAGGACAAATTGTCTTCAATAGAAGTATCAGTTTCTGGAAGCCCTTCGGAGATTTTTTCCTTATAAGTAGAATTTGTCGTACTGTGATGGCTGCTGGCAGAGGTATTAGCTAAGGAAGAAACATTTTTAATTTCCTCCTTTGTTTCTTGAGTGGTGACTTCCAATGTATCTAGAGTTTTTCTTGTAACGACACTCTTTTCTATTTTGGCAAACGAAGTCTCTCTTGTCACAGACTTATTCAAGTCGATTACAGATGGTGAATAAAGTGTTTTCGAAAAGGTATTGTGTTCCAGTACTTTTCTGCTGAGTGATTTGCGTCCCTTAACTTTCTGTAAGAGTCTTGGAGATTGTATAATTGAAGGCGGCTCGATTTTAGAAGTGCTGGCTTCGGAGAGATCTGAATCTTCTATTGTGGGACTCGACTGGGATTCTTCCTTATTGTCACTATCAGCAAGTGTACTCTTACTGGGTACCTGTGATTCCAGCTTGGAACTTTCTTTAATAAAATGCCTTGTTATTCGCGGGCTCTGACGAACTGGTAATGTGTCCGCAAAAGATCCTTAAAAAAATTCTCATTAGGGATAAAGTGATACCAAGATATCGGCTTACAGATACCAACATCAAAAAAGTTAAAGAAAAAATTCTATTTGCAGAAAAATGTTTTTTTTTATCAGTAAAGCAACTTTTTCAAATTGACGATTTACAATAATTAAACTAAAATTTGCATAATAGAGAAAAACTTTTACTTACTCTTATAACTTCTTCTGGCCCTTGGAGACTGTGTTAGAGAACTGTTCTCTCTAATATCCTCAGTAACACTGATTTTTTTATCAAATTCAACCTTTTCAACAGCATCACTAACTTGCGAGACGTTTTGTTCAGCATTAATATTATCCTCTTCCTTATTTTCAGAATCATTAAGGGAAGTATTAGGAGAATAGAAAACTTCATCTGTGTTGGAAGTTGAACTATTTTTTGAGGAAATCATTAAACTTACATCTTTCGAGGACAGCGTAGACTTATCGGCCGACAGGTTTTCTAATGTGTTGTTCAGAGATGGTTTAATGCTTTGATCGCTTAATGAAGAAGACAAACGAATGGAATCGTCAAACTTGACGTGAGGCCTACGCAGTGCCCTTGGGAGAGACTTTCTCGGCAACAAGCCCAGGGATGACTTCTACAAATTTTTTTTTTTTATTATTACATTATATTTTATTATTTCCAATTATTTCATTAAAAAGAACATTAAGTAAATATTCAGGGAAATTTATTTGAATATGACAAAATAAAATTCATAGATGTGCAAGAAAAAATACACATATAAGAGTTATGGATATGCCATCCGTAAGAAATAGGCATTGTTAACAAAAATGTGCCAAGTTTTATTCAATACATTTGAGACATTGCTCTAATTGATGAATAAGATGTTTGTGTACACGATCACATTTCTCCTGTCCTCAAATTTGAAAATCATCCATTTATAATTATTATTAATCCTATTAAAATAGTTTTAGAAACAAATTGCCCCTTATTGTTTCCTTAGATTTGAAGGCGTTGACCAAGCTGTCCCTTGGTCAAGGATGGCCTAACTTCACTTAAAATTGTAAGCAATATCAACAATTAGACAGACCCTCTTGTCCTATATACAGGGTGTTCTGAAAATTTTCATTACATAGGTATTGCTATTATTTTAATCCGTAGAATCACCTCCTGGAGTTTTCTGACAGACTTTCAGAACACCCTGTCTATTTAATAGACTCGCACTAGGTATGGTTTACTATCAATTAGTTGAGCAAAGTCCATTGGTATAAGATCTGGATTTCCTGGCGGCCGAAACCGAAAGGTCGTTTCTCAAGAATTCAACAAGGGACTTTATTCTACTAGTTTCAGAACTTCTTCGTCAATTGCGAAGCAATGCAGATCTTGTTTCGCCATGTCTTTGGACAGGTTATACAACTATTTGGTATAAGTTATTTTTAAATTTATATATTGAAAACCTTAAAATAATGTGGTATTGCATTTTTCTATTCTTTTACATAATAGATTAATCTACCTTTAAAATATTATCAGCTTCTAATAGGATACTTACCCTTGGTGAAATTTCCATTTTTGGTAAATTATCGTGGTCTTCTATCATCTCGTCAACCTTTGTGTCATCAGAAATGGTATCACCATGCCTTACAAGATTTCTAATCTATAATTTGAAGAAAATAACTAAAATTTTTCTACTGAATTCTACTGAAACATACCTTTAGGATGCTTTGAGGTGTGCAGACATTGAAACTACTGTTAGATAAAAGTGTTTCGTCCTTTTGCAGTGACGTCTTCCTCCTGACAATTGGTGTCAACATCCTTGAATGAATGGAAATGCTGTGGTTTCGTGTGGGGCTAGAGGTGAGTGCCCTAGGGGTAAGTTTTAGTCTCTTAGAAGGAGACGGGCTTAATTCCTCTCCACTTTCATCAATTTCAATAACCTTTGGTGTAATTACAGGAGTAGGGTGTCTGAAGAATTAACAAATGTATATGTATTAAAATTATAAAGAAGAAAAAATATATACAACAACGTACTGATGACTTTTGTATCTATTTATTTTAAAGATTAATTACTAATTTTCATTTTCTCATACCTTGAACTCATTCTTGAGACTTTTGGAGTCCTTAGAAAGGGAGTCTCTTCAGTTACTATTTCCCTAGACCTTTTTGTAGTCGGACTATCAATAAATGTGTGTTTAGCCTTTGCTAATGCTGCATGGATTACAGTCGATTTATAGTGAACCTGTTCCTTAGAGTTATGGACAAAGACAGACAAAGGAGTTGGTCTTGCGACTACAATAAATTGTAAAATGCAAATTACCATGATGCATATTTTCTATTTTTATCAAAATTAAACATGTTGAATAAATATAATAAAAGATAAAGGTAAGACACGAGTGACAACCTAGAATGTAATTACGCGCATTACTTCAATCCAAATTTTAAATCTCATCACTAACTGCAACCACTAAATATGCGAATTTTATTAATTCTCTTTACTATTTGCATATACATATATTTAATTTTATTATCTAAAATGCAATAACCCTGTTACAAAACATGATCCGTATACAGGGTGTAACTTTAAGCAAGGGGACAGTTTTTTAAGGGTAGTAGTATATTCCTGAGAATACTAATCTTAAACATGGAATAAATAGTCGAGGTATAATTTGTTTTTTATACTGCACTTTTAACTCTTGTTTATGCCGCGAATATACAGCACCCGTTTTTAATCGTATGTGCGTGCCTATTGATATCTTTTCAAACTAAGCTTATGAAACTACGGGAGTGGCAACAGAAAATCTGTATGAAAAATAATTTTGTAAACACAGATTGCTTTTGTAAAACTTTGTAACATGCTATATCACAGACACGATATTTTTTTGATGTCAATACATACTAAAAAAAATTTAAAGTTACTTTATGTTTCAAAATAATTATTTTTGCTGTTTTACAAAATGTATAGATAAAAAATAGAAATACTTACTTTCAACAAGACTTTAATAACCAATATTTATTACTATTTTTTTAAAGCACTGCGTTTAGTTTGCGAATATCAGTGTTAATGACCTCTGACATGGACCTAGTTCACATGAATTACGGCCAGTGTTAATTCAGCAAAAAAGAATGGTCAAATATCTCAGCGCTTTATTTTATTACATTTACTTTAGTTTTTAGTTTATCGGTTTACGATAAGGTTAAAAGAAACATTAAGTTTTAATAATGGAATTTAAAAAACAAACTTATGATCTGTGTTTCTAAAAGTCATCAATATGGCTCCTTTCCAAAGTCACACCCTATATATGACAGAATATTTACTTTTTTTAAATCTATAAAGAATTATTGCTTCTGATTTGTGAGTCCCTCAAGATATAAATATTTATGGTTTTATTAAAAATTTCAGATAGAAATAAAAAGGAACAAAAATATTTTCAGTAATTACCTTCTTTCCATAAATTTATTCTCTCTTTTCGAACAACATCCACAAGATTTTTATTAATGTCAGGTAATAAGGTCTTAAATATTCTCACAATCTGATCGGTTCTAGTGGTATTCCTTTGACCTACTAAACCTTGACTTTCCGGATTTTTTCTTCTCGAATTTTGGTGAGCATCGAACGCCTCGACAAACCTCGATCTCAATAAATAATAAAAAACTTGAAGGTCATCCGCAGTAAGATTTTCCACGGATCTTAAATATTTAAAAAAAGCTCTTTCTTCATTAGTATCGAGGCATCTGTACAGAAGAACATGTAAAGAGTCATTTTTATTGCATTCGTTAAATAAGTGCATTAGAAGTTTTTCTTCATTGTTGTTGCGATGCTGGTTCTTGAAGTAAAATGCCTCATCTAACATGTTATTCGCAATAAACAGGCTGATTGCTGTTAACATGTCTTTTTCATCAGTAATGGGAGGTTTCCTAACTTGCATATAGAGCAGTGCAAAATTATATTGGTTCTGTAGAAGTAATGCCCTCATGGCTATAGCGTGATGCCATGGCTGCAAGTCATCTCCAAGAACGAGAGGGTCTAAAAGTTGTTCCATTGCGGTGGTAAAATCTCCATGATCCAACTGCCAAAATGCCTGAGTGATTTTAATTATACTTGAGCTGACTTTAAATACAGCGGGAAACTTTATAAGATGCGTGATAACGGAAGCATATCTGTTTTGATCTAATGCCATGGCGAGATCCAGGAAAACATATATGATTAAAGAGTGCTTATGGCCAATATCTGCGCCTTCTATTAGGTACGTACGGAGCAAAGACTGAAGTGAAGGAGGGGGATATAAGCCACTGCCTCCATCATCTTGCCACTGTTTCTGCAACAGCTGAGCCCCGCATTTATTATTGACAAGATTATCAATGAACAACAAACTATCACTGCTGATAAATGTCTCCTTGGTCAACATTTGTAACTGGGCTCTTTTTTTATTATAGTACTCTGTTAATTCTTGAACGGGATAGGGTGCACTGACTCGATCAGCACAATCGACTCTTGGATACGTAGACGGGTGACATTCAGGCAGCAAACCGACATTCACAAGCCACTGAAGTACCTCAAAGTATATCGATACCATTTTCAAACTAGTCTGCTGCTCGACAACAAGTTCTAAGTTTGAAATAAAACCAGACAGATTGTCCAACACATAAGAGTAAAATGCGGAGAGGTTATTAATTTGCCTTATGCAACTGTTCAACAAGATGCTTGTATTATTATCTAAGCGTAACTGGGAATAATCAAACAGAGGTGTGCAGTAACGATCGCAGTGTGTTTTTAGAACGATAGCTCTGTGAAACGCCCAGCTGATGAGGAAATCTAAAGAACATCCTGCTGAAGAGAAACTGCCATTCGCCCACTCTGAGGCGCATTTACATAACCATCCAAGAAGTTGATGTTCTAATGCTACATTTAGAATAATTTCTCGTTGCATTTCTGTAGAAACTGGAACATGTGATGACGCTTCTGCAAATAAAGGTGTCAATCCCAAAGTGACGATCTGACGATAAACATCACTTGGCCTTATTAGACACAAAGGACCTGCCGATTCTATCTGACTGAGTAGTGCTTTCTGAATGCCTTCGTTATGCAACAAAATTACATCTTTTTCCCTCAGTCCCCACAAGTCAAAAGAAAGAGCGTTAGGACAAAAATGTTCTTCTAACCTCTGCACTCCTGTGAATTGCCGAAGGGATTTGTTATTTAATTTAATATCCAACAACGGCATTCCTTTATGACTGGCTACTGTAATTAATTCGGAAATGTTGGCCTTTAATATGTAATTGGAACAATTGCTCCATTTCGTAAAATCAGGCATCTGCTCTTTATACCACTGGTTTAAGTCAAATACTAACATGTAGGTTTGCGTCTCTGTTCGACTAAACCACACGGTCCAAGAAATAGCGCATAAAGCAAGAATATCTCCAGTAACATCGTGCAAATATAAGTTCTTATTATTAGGAACCTTACAAATAGGTTGCAGTCCTATACACAACCCGCCTTTAACTTTAGAACCATTCTTATGTTCTCCCAAGGGTCCCAGCTCTACCTGAAATCTTACCGAACAAGACTGGAAATCCTGATATAAATACCCATAACCTTCATGATATTCCTTTGATTCATAACAAACTGAATACATTACTGCAAACGGTAGACCGCTCTGATGTAAATTCATATTGCTATAAGAAGCCCAAATATAACAAAAAGCTCTAGGATCATCAGCAGGTTCTTGCAAAGCAAAATGTGTTATGGGCAAGTGTTCCTCGCAAACTGGTGAAGTGTATACCAGTTTTAAACTGGTGAGATCCCACAATTGGAAGGCTCCAAAATTAAAACCGACTAAAAGCGAAGTTAACTGAGAGCAATAATAAAGGGCACTGGTTACAACTTCCTCTCTATTAGCAAAAATCCTGTCATCACCTTTCGGCCCTTTCAGTGTAAAGTGATGAGTTGAACTGTTCACCACAATATTTAGATGGATAGCTAAGTGATCTCCTTCCCTCACAGATTTTTCTTTATAATATTCTACCCTTGGAATATCCTTTATGGTCAGTAATATTAAATGGCAGGGACATAATTCATCCCTAACTGTCACAGAATGCAGTGCTTCCTCACAGATCTGCCTGCAGATATCTACCAAATATACATTTCCACCTTCTGTTCCAACCGAGATAATCCCATCAAAGTTCCTTAGAGGCCCAGGCAAGTTCAAAACCTCACAACCAGAATCCACTACATGTAGACTAGTAATCTGAAAAAAAAATTATATGATAGTTTAAAAATATGAGCGAACCTTCAATGTCACAAATGTGGTAAAAAAAGTTGATTTATGCGCATTTATATATTAATGTCCAATTACAAAATACCTTTTCTTCAATCTGTATAGCTCTTATAACTTTGGAACCAAAAACATCAAATATACAAATTAATCCTCCACTTATAGCGCAATCTATTGCAACAGCTAGCAAAGACAACATGCCATTCGGCCTCTGAATTTCTTCTACGCACACTATTCTAGTATTAGAGTCTTTCAAAATACACCCAAAAGTCCAAGCACCGACTTTAATGCCTGTTTTGGTGTTCCTAATTTCTAAACAAGGTCCTTTTGAATGCCAAACATAATGTGTATCCGATAGTATACCCCCTAAAAGCGGTAAACCTAAAAAAAGACCTCTATAAAATTAGATGATTTGTAAATCCTAATATTTACCTCTTGAGGGGTCTATATCACATTCGTCTTGTAAAATATATTGTAATGTTGGCTGAGGGAATTGCAATATTTTTGAAATTTTAAAGGACATGATAAGATCACTACAAAAAACTAACTAATCGCACAAAAAAGCATAACTCTTTAACATAGAAGACTTAGTCTTGTTAATAAACAAGTCTATTAAAATGTTTTTCACATAATAAATACTTTTTAACATGACATATCCCGGGTTATAATAACTGTCAAATTTTGAAAGAAAAGAAACAGTCTCACCAACCCATACCACAGATTATTATAATAATCTGATCTGAACTACCTATAATTCGTAATTAACTCTATGAATTTGGATATGATCCATATTCGTTAAATAGTATAAATTAGAGATGGGAAAATTCCCAAACTATGAAAATTCCTGGGGCTTGATTTTTGAAAACAGGAGAACTGATTCTCCAGAGAAAAAATTCACCTGACAAATTTCTCTTAAAAACTTATTCTTGAACGTTGAAGGAATCCAATTCTCTAGAGAATTTAATTTATGCCGTATGTGAGGATATATTTGCAACTGACCGCCATTATTCTATGGCTAGAAATTGGCCTCAATGATTTGGGATCGAGGGGGATTATCCCTCTTTATCCTGCCTCATCTCGTGTAGGCCTGGACAGCCTTCGTAGGTGGGCCCCATCCGTCGTCTACCCCGACCGCAAATGCGGCCGGTGTAGGCGCTTTGTGGGACCTCCTTTTGTCCTGGCTGGGCCCCGCCGGCTAGGGCCCTTTCTTCTGGCGCTCTTCTTGCTTCGCCGGCTCGTCTGTGTAAACCCCGGGGGTAGTGTCATGTTTATNATTTTGAAGTTTGTTTTGTAAATGTCATTATATTCGTCAGGGAGACTAGACATCTCCATGATATTCGTAGTAATTTAATATAACTTCAATTTGAATAGAAGTATATTTGAAAACACAAAAAATTTAATATTATTATAATTATGATGAAGCGTTCGTTCACGTCGAAAGCGCAAAAAAGAAATTAATATGCTTAGAAACAACGAAGAACTTTTTAAAATGAAAGTTTTCTTCTACTTTTACTCACAAAAAGGCCCAAGAACAGTGGTCAGATATTGCTGAAACTTTAAATGGTTTAATTAATGTTGTCGCGGATGGTTTACAATTTCTGCAGCTTGCAAATTATTCATTATATTTAGAATTAATAATAAATTATTTGGATCCATTACAAATTTCAAATGATTACGCACCTTCGAACAGCGAATGAATGAAGTGACAATTCGCGCATGAGCATGAGATGACATTTGGATTCAAACTATTCGGAGAAAACGCCAATTCCCCCGACAAAACCCTGTGGAATTATTTCTCTTGATATCTAGAGAAAATATTCCACAAGAAAATTTCAAAAATCACATTATCTGTGTGTCAAAAGAAAATGACGTAATTTTCTCTAATGAACTAACTCTCCTGTTTTCAAAAATCAAGCCCCAGTGGTCAGATATTGCTGAAACTTTAAATGGTTTAATTAATGTTGTCGCGGATGGTTTACAATTTCTGCAGCTTGCAAATTATTCATTATATTTAGATTTAATAATAAATTATTTGGATCCATTACAAATTTCAAATTTCAAATGATTACGCACCTTCGAACAGCGAATGAATGAAGTGACAATTCGCGCATGAGCATGAAGATGACATTCGGATTATAACTATTCGGAGAAAACGCCAATTCTCCCGACAAAACCCTGTGGGATTATTTCTCTTGATATCTAGAGAAAATATTCCACAAGAAAATGTCAAAAATCACATTATCTGTGTGTCAAGAGATATGACGTAATTTTCTCTAATGAACTATGACGTAATTTTCTCTAATGAACTAACTCTCCCGTTTTCAAAAATCAAGCCCCTGGCGGTAAAACTATGTTCATTTTAAAATTTAAATATCCTTAACAACCAAACAGTTTTGTCAATATTATACATTTACATTATTTTTCTATTGATTATATTTATGATTCATATAGCTTATTATACCAATGTCTGGATTACCAAAACTACCTGGATTTTCTTTTCGAGATCCTACAGTAAGTGTTTCTGCTAATATAATCAAAATTTGATCCATATATTTTTCAGCAAACAAAATTTAATTTGCAACATACATTTGATTTGTGTAATGGATACAAGCTGCCTAAAACGAATTATTGTGGCATAGGCGGCAAAGAACTTGCTACGAATACAGTAAAATATCTAGCAAATCGTGATCCAGTTCGATTTGATCCATCTCTTACATATGGTCGTACTAAATCACCTGCCTTACCTCAATTTACACCTCATTATGTATTATATGATCAGAAATGTCTGACATTTCGAGCATTCTTTAAACAGTCTGTGGAAGAATCTCCTCAAGAATTTTGCAGAATCAGATATGTTAATATTATCTATTTTTTGGAAGATGATACTATAACAGTGATGGAACCTAAAATCCCTGTAAGTATTCATTTTATCATTCTAATTTAATATTTTAGCACTTTTTTTACAGAATAGTGGGATGGACCAAGGTCGTTTAATCAGAAGGGGCAAAATTCCTAAAAACAGTAAAGGAGACTTTTGGCATTGGAAAGATCTCAACGTTGGGAAGGATTTTGCTTTTTATGGCAAAGTTTTTCATACAGTAGATTGTGATGTATTCACAAAGGTACATAAATGTAAAATAACTTTTTTGGTGAAGTATCTGTATAAATTGCTTTCAAAAATATATTAATTTCAGGAATATATGGCAAGTCAAGGAATAATAATGGGTGATACTGAAAGAATGCCTATAGATCGTTACAATCAAAATAAACAAATTCAAAGCCACACTACAAAAACACCGCCTGCGGATGATAAATTGCGCAGATTCTTGGAATACGATGGGAAAATTTTAAAGTGGATACCACATTTTCTCTTTATTTATTTTAAAATAGAAGTTTAAATACTTTAGATAAAATGCATTATTATAATTTTCACTAAATGCTTATTAAGGGTATCCAGAAACTCAATTGCCATTCATTTAACAATACATAATACCTTTTTTTATTTCAAAAACTACCAGTGTTTTCTCAAAATCTCCGTTAACAAATAAAAAAATATGTCAAAAAAAACAGAAAACTGTTTCAGGTGTTCTTAATGACCTCAGCTACATAAAAAAACACCTTATTTTAAGTTGCATTTAAACACCTTAAAAACAGTTATTATAAGAACTGAATAAAACATTTTTCTTTGGAAGCCCTTAACTTTTTATGGAAGTAGAATTGTTCCAAAGTGACTTAATCTAAATAAGTTTAATTTCACTCTAAGAAACCACCCTTGAAGTATGATAATTTAGTTATGGATACCTGTATTAACATTTTTTAATAATTACCACAATTTTATATTTTCAGATTCAAAGCAGTTTGGGATGACAGAGAAAATGAACACGGAGAATTAAGAAACTATGAAATATTATATTTTCTTTCCGACGATACAGTGTCTGTGAAAGAAGTTCATGAGAAAAATGATGGTAGAGACCCATATCCCGTTCTTCTTAGAAAAACCAAATTACCAAAAGTAAGAAAAATGTAACATTAATCTTCAACTAGTAATTTCTTATAGCATCACTTTCATTTTTAGAGGTACACTGACACGCCTGTGACTTATCCCGCCATATACTTAGAATTATCCGACGCTGAGGTGACGGAATATTACCAACCAAAAGATCTCTTAATTGGAGAAACTATCTTCGTACTAGGTCGCGACATGTTACTTTATGATTGCGATCAGTTCACCAGAGACTACTTCAAGAATGCATTATGTATTGAACAAAAACCGCCAATTCCAATACAAGAGAAGAAACCTCCTCCGCCACCACCGCAAGTTCCACCACACAATGGAATAGGTAGCTTAGAGGACTCCTTGCAAAACACTCTAACTGTTTTACCAAAACCACCGAAGAAAGATGTTATGAGGCAAATACTAAACGCCAATAAATATTTGCGGTACGAAATGGTAATGGATGTTGTACATCCTGAAGACGCAATCAGGCGCTTCATATTAAGTTATTCCCTGGCTGACGGCACTTGCAGGATCATAGAACCGCCCATCAGAAATTCTGGAATATTAGGTGGGAAATATCTCAGAAGTACTTATTTAATCAAACCAGGGTCTGACCCATTAAATCCTGATTATTATACGGCAGCAGATTTTTACATCGGTGCCATAATCACAGTGTTTCAACAAAGGTTTAAAATAATCGGAGCCGATTTATATGTCTACCGATACATGCAGGCGAATGCAGGCAAATTCCCCTGTGAAGTCATAGAGAACATGAGAAATTACATGTTTAATAAAGGATATTTGAAAGATGATGTCGAGGACACTATTCAGGACAATTTGGATAATGAAAGAAAATGGGACCTCGACACACACGGTAAATAATTTCTTCTAATTGAAGACAACTACTTTGTGACTAATGCCCCTGGTCAGGACATTAGTCCGCAGAGTAGTTGTTATCCGTAGTTTCATCAGCACTATCTTATGTCTCATCTTACTTACTTACTTACTTACTTACTTACTTACTTACTCAATGTCTAGTTAAGACATAAAAATAGCTGAATTATTGATTGGTCGGCTTTACCTGGATATTGGTATCTCCACTTTATAGTATCCGTATAGCAGGTCGCTCTCTGCCAATTTGTAACACTTTGTTATATCCGCCCAATAATTGCTTCATTTAAATTAATATTAATCTAACTTACATTCAAATCTTATTTTACAGATGAACCGAGAGTGACAGAAATGGAAAAGTGCCTAAAAGAACTGAAAGTTGGGGAAGGAGATACTGGATATGATAAAGCCAAGCGGGCAGAACTCGTACAGCAATACGAGGAATCGATAAAACGTACTCCCCACGAGGTACCTTACGGAATTAAAGATATCAACATGACTTGCGCGTATCCCGTTCATATCGGAGAAATTAAAAGCGCTGAGTGTAAAGAGGACGATGAAGGTATATTTTTAACGTATGTATATGTACATTCATTCATTAACATAAAAAAAGTTAGACTGGCTGTTAGAAAAATTAAAAATATTTTGTCACCTATTGTATTTCAGTTATACTTGCATCTCATTTTTAAAATTATTATAATAATCAATTTATAATTTTATATCTATTTTCATGGTAACATTTGTACTAGTCTTTTTAAATTTTTTAGTATATAATGAACAATTATTATACAGGGTGTCCCAACTTAAGTTTGTTCCTAACCTTAAGCAAAAGTACTCATATTTTATTTACAGGTGACCTTTTTACTTGAGTTCTTGTTTTATTAAACAAATAATGTTTTCAAGTTTTTTTCACCATCGAAATTTTTCATATTTCTCTTTCAGATGAATTTTATTAAACATCCGTAATGCTTTTTCCGTTCAAATCTGATTCAATTATCATAACAAATTTGATTCGAAAAATTATAATCTAATGTTATTTCATGGAAATGATCATTATTTTCAGTAACACATAAATCAATAGGTAATAAAAATATATCGTACTTATCTCAGATCTCTCCCACTTTGTAGATTGCGACTCTGTTAAAAAATCTGTGGTTGTTTTTATTTAAAAAGCATTAAATTACATAAATTCTATGAGAAATCTTTGTTCATAGTTTGGAAAATGAGGAAAATCTATTTATTATCAAATAAACAAAAATGTGAATGACTAATAAAAATAAAATAATTTGATACACGAAAATCCAATCTCGAGATCATGGAACAAGAGAGAAATAATTCAAAAAAAATCTTTATTTGCTGGATAAAATTAGAACCAAAATTGTAATGTTACACACAAATTAAGTATGTGCTTATTCATTTCAGAGTGGGAGAATTTTTTTTCTGTAAATGCAATCAATTCAGCTACTATGTCAAAAAGTGTATGTATATGCTATGTTCCAATTTTCATGGAATATACAGTGTGTCCAAGATAAGGATGGGATAATATTAGGATCTAGAAAACAGTAAGATATACGGGGTGACTCAAATTAGAAAAAAGTTGTTTTTTTATACCTTACAATATGCCGTTTAGAAAGTTTTAAAATTCGGGGTAGGTAGTTCTGGAGATATTCGAAAAAACCCGAAATTTTGTAAAACGGTTTATTTTTTTTCAAACTTTATTTGAAAATGAATTTTAAAATTAATTGCACTTTTACATTGCCACTCTATCCAATAGAGTCAACATTTTTGCAATCTTCAAGTGGCCATCATCAGGTTAATTTTTTTAAATACGTCGCTGCTCTTTTTATGACAAAATCTAGTCATTTTTAATTTTGAATTAGATGATATTACCATTGTAATCGCTTAGAAAGGTTTTTGAGCTTGTTTTAGCTATCATTTAAAATTTTTCCTGAGTACGGCTCTGAACGCTTTCAAAATATCTGTTGGAGGAAGTCATTACAGTATTAAAGTCAATATGATGATGGCCCCTCAAAGACGAAACGTCGGATTGCAAAAATGTCGACGCCATTGGATAGAGTGAAAAAAGTGGCACTGTAAATATGCAATTTATTTTAAAATTCTTTTTCAAATAAAGCCAGAAAAAAAATAAAACGATTTTGCAAAATTTCAGATAACTCCGGAACTACCCGGAGTTTTAAAAGTTTCTAAACGGCATATTCTTAGGTATAAAAAAAATACAACTTTTTTCTAATTTGAGCTACCCCGTATCATTTACCGTTTCTTGGATCTAATGCTATCCCATCCTTATCTTGGACACACTGTATATTTCTTTTATTTGAAATTGAAACGCTTCACATTTTAGCACAAAATAATTACTTGCAAAGTGATCACTCTAATATAATGAAATTTTATTTTAATCATAGATGTTAGGTTCTAAAATTAAAAAAGACTTAAATTAAATATGTTAGTAATTTTATCTAAAAATTTATACTAAGTTCTAATTTAACATTTCAATAAATCTGTTTTTATCTACCTATGAATGAAATATTTTAAGGGTAGCCAAGTATTTAATTTATTAAAATATTTCCAATGAAAGAATGCATAGCAAAAGAACAAAGAAAATAATATGACATTAAATAATTATTTTTATTTCAACATTCATTTTTATGCGTTTTTGAACGCTTTTATTAGTTTTGTTATTTTTTGTCTAGTCATTTTGTAATATGTATGCCTAAATTTATTTTCTATATCCTTTCCAATATGAAGTCTATTCTTATAAACTATTTCTTTAATAATACAAACAGATATAATTATTTAGTTATTTAACACTGAAATTTTCTTTCATATTTTGCAATGTATTGCTTGATGTGAATATTTTCAATAAAAGACAAAATCATGACAAATAAGTTCTTACATTAATCGTTTGATGTCCAGATAAAAAAGTTCTTTTTGGAAATTTGATACCTTAGTATAACGCAAAAAGTAAAAGAAAAAGTTTGTTTAACTTTGATTGAATTTAAATTATGTATTATTTTAAAATTTGGGTACCCACATCCGTTAAATATATTCTTTCAAATTTGGTTCAGAGGGTTTTTTAAGGATGCTAAATTAGCATATATTATTATCTTTTAGAGAAACAAAATTGCTAATATTTTTTAAAAGTCAACCTTTTTTAATTTTAGAACCTGACGTCTAAGGTTATATCGGAACAATCACTTCCTAAGTAATTACTTTACTTTAAAATGTAAAAATGTTTCAATTTAAAATAACTGAGGTATAAGGGCAGTTCCATGAAAAGTGAAACAGTGTATTCACGTCACTTAAAAGAACTTCCAATTCGTAAATACTTCTAAATGCTTTTTCACATATTTTTTTAGGCCAAGCTTATCAGTCGTACACTCCAAAGCACATTGACACTCCCGAGGAAATTATTGCTAAGTACTATACAGGTGTACTAAAAGATCAGCGTGCAATTTGTGATGGCACCCATCCTATCGAGTGTACCGATCCCCCAAGTGAACAAAACAAAGAGGACGCTGAGAAACCAACACCGCTCATAGTTGCCAAGCCTGATATACCGCCGAGGGCATGCAATGTTAAAACTGTGACTTTTGCAGATGATCCCGACAGGTGCAACAGAGACAGATACGATTTATGCGATCTCAAAACGGAAAAAATACACTGCGAGTGTACAGATTATCACAAATGTTAATAAATGCAATACTTATTGCAGTGTTATTTTAATAAGTATTTCTAGCAATTTCTACTTGCATATTATTATATAAAAAAACTTGGAGAGGGTTATGTCCTGCTGGCATAACTGCAAGAGTTACAAGTTACTTAGATTTCAGCATATATCCACACAATTTAAAAGTTAGTTGGCCGTCTCGCTTACCACACCTAAGTTCAAGTGATTTTTTTGGGGATTATTTATTTTTTGGTGTACAGATGATCAGTAGGTACTTATAAGACTTGCAGGAACACATTTTTCCACCCCAACATGTTTTGTCACCATCCGGAATTTTCAGAGAACGAGTCAAACACAGTGAAGTTTGAGCTAGGTAAAGTTTTCTTTAAAAGAGGTGGAACAGCTCCGGCTGTAGAGATGACCTTTATTTTAAAATTTATTAACTCTTAAAAAAAAAGGAGATACTGTTTTTTGAAATATAATTGGTAATCGAATTTACAAAATATTGAGGTGAGAATTTTTGCTGATGGTTTTTGATAAACTTATTTTGTAGAGTTTCTATTATTTTATCAAATTTTTTGATGGTAGAACTCCAATGTGAACTGAATTGAAGTTTACTATGAATAAATTAGATAAGACAAATTTTAATGTTTTTGATAATTATTATAATGATTTCCAAAATGTAAATCAAGCTAAAATAATATGCCTAAATCTCTCATTTCTTTGAAAGCGTAGAAGGGCCACAGAATATATATTTTTTTAAAATTCTGACTTTAAATTCGGAATTTTGACTTTAAACTTGGAATTCTGACTTTAAACTCAGAATTTGGACTTTAAACTCGGAATTCTGATTTTAAACTCAGACTTCTGAGTTTGAACTCAGAATTCTGACTTTAAACTCGGAATTCTCACTTTTAACTTGGAATTCTGAGTTTAAAGTAAGAATTCTAAGTTTAAAGTCTAGCTATGCGATAACTCAAGTCATTTTACTATACTTGCACATATACTATAACTTAAAAGTAAGAAAACAACTCTTAGCACCTAGGTATACCTAGTTATCATAAGTCAGAATTATGAGTTTAATGTCAGAATTCCGAGATTAAAGTCAGAATTCTGAGTTCAAACTCATAATTGTGAGTTTAAAGTCAGAATTCCGAGTTTAAAGTCAGAATTCCGAGTTTAAAGTCAGAATTCTGAGTTCAAACTCATTGTGAGTTTAAAGTCAGAATACTGAGTTTAAAGTCAGATTTCCGAGTTTAAAGTCAGAATTCTGAATTTAAAATCAGAATTTAAGAAAAATATATTCTATGGCCCTTCTATGCTTTCGTGGATTTCTTTAAACAAGATATGCCTTTTAATATTTCGGAAATACAGAACAAAAAAAAGAAATTAATAATTGTATATGGCTTTATTGCTTTTCAAAATATTCTCCACAAAGGTCTTTTGCATGAACTTGAACCAATTTTCGAAGCACTTTTTCCATTTCAACGGAGGTACCTCCAAAACGTACATTTTGAACACATCAACCACTTCTTCAGGCATCAAAAAGCACCTCATAACTGATTTCTGATGTGCGGGAATAAAAAGTCACTGGGTGCCAAATCAGGGCTGTACGACGGATGACTCATCAATTTGACTTTCAGTTCTCAAAAAGTTAAAACGTTCTGAGTAAGTATACCGACAAAAAGTCAAACTTTACAATAGAGAAAGTTAATGTAATTTTTAACAAAGCAATCGATTTTGTTGAATAAAGTCCTCAAATGGTTAGCAAAATAGTGCTTTTAAAGATTTAGGAGGTCTCATTAAATCTAGTTTGTATTCACCAGCAATAACGAGGCTTCTTTGTGATTTTTTAATATCAAGATATAAGCCACCAAAGTTAGTTGGAAGACCATTTCCATGGTGATTTTCCGATCATTCTCAAAGTTCACTCATATTGCATTAGATGATTTTAGCTTTCACTCAGTACTTTGTTAATGTCAATGGGTTCATTCGTTTGAAAGTTAAAAATCTCTCAAAATAGTACACACATCAAACATTTATCTAATACTTTTCAGTAGATTATGTTGCTGGACTCAATGAAACCACTTCTATAATTTAATTTTATTTAAAAAAAAATAATAATAAAAAGGAACAGCTGATATATACCAGTCTTAACAACACGATCATGTCATCAATGTAAAAAATTTAAAATAAGTCGATATATTACAGGTAAGTTGACAAATATAAAAATAAAATAATATTTTTGTAACATAAGCTAAGTCAATACTATTAACAAAAACAACAAGTAATGTATACTTCAAATAAATTTCTTTTACCTTATATAAATGTGCTTTCGATGGCCATCTTAAGCAGCCTTGCATCTGTTAACTGTTTTATCGGTGGGCTGGTCTGGATAAAAATATTTAACTGTTTAATAACGTCTTTCAGGACTTTTGGAATAAAAGATTTTGTGTTGTGGTATTCTGGGGATAATGCTAGAAATGCTGCTCGAATAAAACTGAAACAGAAAAAAATCAATAAATTAAGAACAATTTAAATATACAGGGTGAGTCAGATTAACATCCGGTCCAACAGTAAGTATTTCAAATACGATTTTTTATACAAACATTTTTCTAAAAATCCTCCCTCTTTGCAATACAGGGTTATCCAAAATTTTCGACTGTTTTATAAAATATTTTTGCTTGATTTATTAGAAATTAACTAATATTGGCATGTGGATAGGCATATGTTATTAATTGTAGGTACAATTGATTTATGTTTCAAAATACATAATTATTTTTACCGTTTTATAAAATACAGTCAAAGCTCCTTATTCGCGGGGGATACGTTTCGAAAATGTACCGCGAATACGGAGTGGCATTTTGTATGGAAATATAGGATACGTTCCAATGTTGCAAAATAATAAAAAAATATAACAAAAGTAATTTATTGAGATACATTTTAACAATATTATTATTATCAGGTTTAGGCAATGGTTTAAAAAAGTTTCGATCTTTTCTTGGTTTGCAGCTATTAAAAGGCCTTTTTTAATATTCAGCTGTGGCATTATCAATTTGCTTCTATTCTTAAAAACAAGACTTTTTTCCATAGACGGATCAATTTTCATGAAGAAATCACAAAGCTGTTTTGCCATCCGTAAACCTTCACTCAGGTTTTTAAGTTGAATGTCACATTTATCAAAGGCCAAAGTGCCTTTCGTCTTCACAACATTAAGATTTATTTGTTTATATATATTTTGATATTTACTTGTTTATTTTGACAAACAAATACACGTTATTCTAAAAATACAATATGTATCGTTAGTTTTGAATCTGCGAATACAGAATTTTTCATCTGTGAATACGGGAAGTGGTCATAATTTTTTGGTCCACGAATAGCGAATCCGCGAATATGGGAACCGTGAATGAGCTTTGACTGTATACATAAAAAATAATTAGAAATACTTGCTAATTTGAAATACTTTGTGAAATAGTTTCATGTTTTTAATAAAAAGTATTTGTTACTACTTTTTTAAAAGCACTGTGTTTAGTTTGTGAATTTCAGACCTCTTAACATTGTACTTTAGGAGAATTACATAATATGAATCCGCTTGATATGATATGACAACAGGGTGCTAGGCGCAAAAAAAAACAATTTTAATTTGGCGAAACAGAAATGACTAATATGTTACCGTTTCATTTTGTTACATTAATTTTAGTTTCCATCTTATCTGTTTTCAAGACGTGTTTGTGTCTTAAATTTTTGTGTGATACTCTGAAAAAACCTGCCTGCCCAGAGGCGGCGTATAAAAATTACAAAAAAAAAAAAAGATTAAAGAAAAATTCGATTTTCACAGCAGAATTTAATAAAACAAACTTTTAATATGTGTTTTTAAAGGTCAAAGGTCGCTTTCATACAAATATGAGCCGTATTCAACGGAACATCCTGTACCAAGTTTGATCAAAAAGTAAGTAACGGGAATTTTCAAATTGCGTGTGTTGTATCTTGTCTATCGAGTTGGTTCTTTTTTTGTATATTGGTAGCACTGTCAGTGACGTACCTGTCAATTTTTAGGCAGCTGCCATACTTAGTTTGTGCTTAGAGAGCGAATGAGTAAGACTTATCTCAGTGCTCCTGGCAATTTTTTGGGTGGCGAAATGTCAGGTTAGAGAGTTTGTCTGATATTTTGTATTAAAAGCGGAACTAAGTGCAAAGAAGTGTTTAAAATATTAAGGAAAGCCTTTGGCGACGATACTATGCCACAGATATAGGAAGGCCAAAAGTACATCAAAGATGAGGTGAGATCTTGTCAAATGTGAAGGTCCTTCTAACCATTTTTTTCGACTACAATTGAATATTTCATCACGAATTTTTACTGCCAAGTCATACAGTTAACAAGGAGTGATACCTACAAGTTTTGTGCAATTTGCCTGATGCAATCAGGAGCAAACGACAAGTACAGGAGAGACAACTTGTGGATTTTACACTATGACAACGCACTGTTGTGATGTCGTAACGACCATATATGAGCACTGTGAGTTTTTTTCTATTTCCCAAACTCAAAAGGATATTTAAAGGACGTTTTTCAACATTAGATGAGATAAAGGCAAAATTGCAAACCGTGCTCAAGACGGTACCTAAAGAGGAGCACCACCAGTGTTTCTAAAACTGAAAGCTATGTTGGCATAAGTGTATATCACAGGCGGACTACTTTAAAGTGGATGGGATAAAAATTGAAGATTAAAGAAATGCTTTCTGAGAAAATTAACAATTCCTGTTACTTTTTGATCACACCTCGTACAAGGTAAACGTTTGGATTTCAACGAATAATATGAGATATAGTTATAAGTATAAAAGACTTACCTCAACTTTAATTCTGTATTTTTGTGTAGCTCGATGCTTAGTTGTTGGATCAAAGCCAGCAGACAGTTTTGTTGAAGCAGACACTCCTCGCCGAACAATGTGGAAATGTCAACCCGTTCACAAACATAAATGACATAGCTCAAGTTTTCTGCGCTAAGAGCTAACTGGAAGGCGTCATCGAAATTGCCCCTCGATAAGTTTTGTTGAATTTGCGTAAGTGTTGCTACCTAAAAGTTATCAGAGATGCTAAATAAATCGATGACCGTAATTAAAATTTAATGACAGTAATAATCAACGAAGAAAATACCACATACATGTGAATCGATGTGAGGCGACGGTGTTACTGCTCTGGAACGAACGGCGTTTATAACACTGTCCTCGATAACGGCAGCATGACTTTTGAAGCCTTGTTTTACCTGATCCGCCACTACCTCCTTGATACTGTTAGTTAATTTGTCTTGCATGCTATAGAAAGATAACAATATCAATAAAAGAAAAAATGAAAATAATTATTTTATAGTTCTAAACACTAACCTCTTAAAGATGGAATTGAACTGTTTCTGAATTTCGGAAGTAAGAGTCGTTGATAATTTATCCGCGTTAGATTTCATGTTCTCTGAGACAGACTGGATTTGGGCGATGAGATCCTTACCCTTCTCCTGAACTCTTCTTTGCCTGTCCATATAATTCTCAACCGAAGCAGTATCTAAAAAAGCTTTAGGTGAAATATATGGCAATATAAATGATGTATTAATGTTTACATTCTTTTGTTCCTTTTGTAAAGGTTTCGTTAATTTGCTGGAACATTTGCCCACATACTCTTTCCCATGACGGTATTAAAGACGAGGAAATTATGTCACGGTAGCATTTTTCCAAACTTGGAGCTACTATGTTAACCACTGAATGGCTAAGAGTATCCGCTAGAGCCTAAAAATTCAGGGTAAGATAGTTATGTATTGCAATTTTGGGTGTATACCAAATTTTGGCCACAAAATTTGCTTATTTTCGACAGTGCTACGCTTTTTGACAGAGAATCCCCTTAAGACACTTTTTCGTGGGCCTTGTCTTTGGAAGTAAAAAAATTTGGTCGCATATTTGAATTTCTTAAAAATTATTAGTTCGCTAGAAAGCCACTGAATTTTGAAACTTTGTTTCTCGAAAACATTGCATTTTACGAAAAAAGTATCAAGGTACAAAAAAGTTTCTAAAATTAATGGCTTTCTAGCGAACTAATAATTTTTAAGAAATTCAAAAATGTGACCAAATTTTATTAGTCGCAAAGACAAGAGGACCCACAAAAAAGTGTGTAAGGGAGTTCTGAGATATAAAAAAAAGACTACTCTTAGGGGTGAATTTCAGGATGCTGTAACTCCGAAAGAGGGGGCAAAAATAAGAAATACGGGTCCCCTAAATTTGTCTTAAGAATCTGTGACCAAATTTTGTTGCACTAATTTCGGGACACCCTGTTGAGTAACCATCAAAATCATTCCACAAAATGAGAAAATTTTTATTTACAACAAATTTTTCTAATAATTATGTGAATATCAAATAAGCACAATTCAAATATATAAACGATTTTTAATTTATAAGAACAAAAAATATGTGAACTAAATTGTAATAGCATTTTATCTGATATCGAAATATAAACAGCATTAAAAGATATCGAAACAAAGTAATTTTTTTAAATTGTGCACTTATTTTTAAGATTGCTCTTGTATTATTTTATTTAGAATACACATTTTCAACATTATAAATGACATTAATGAATTTTACAATAGTGAAGCTCTAAATAATTTTACTGACAATAAAATGTTTAAATATTTTATATATTATTAAACAAAAAATTTGAAAAAATATTACACTGCTGTTTTTCTTTTGCCATAAATTAAGAAGGTAAGTATATTTTTATTTTTTGTACGCAAAAGACGATTTACCTCTTTAAGACTGATTTGAAGATAAATCAAAGTTATAGTCAGCTGTGTGTTATATATCTTTGCCCAAAATCAGTAAATATATTTTCTTCAGTCAAATAATACTTTATTCTGAGAAAAAGAAGAAACAAACATTAACCTATTTATAATATTTATAAATGTATGTTCGACTCATACGAGTAAATATTTATTTATTCACTCTACTGAAAAAAATGTATGCATCCCAAGTTAAAAATAAAAGCAACACAATTACAAAGAAAGGAAATTTAATTTTAATTAAAATAAGAAAATTTTACTAGAATTTGAACAATTTTTTTAAATAATGTATTCGTTTCAGTTGATTAAAATAATGCTATTTTTTGCTAAAAAGATAATTAAAGCCTATGTTTCTGACTGTCAATAATTATAGTATATCTTGTAAAAAAAAAAATAATGCCATTTTTTTGAGATACAAGTTCACGAACAAAAAAGTGTATTTCATCTTATTTAATTCCATACAGCAAAATATGATTTTATTTGTGTCCATTCTATTGAAAATTGCCACTGTGATATAGATGGCATTTGCCAAGTAAAAAGTTGATGTGGATTTAGTTAGTTTTGTGTTTTAATTAAGAGAATCATAAATTTGCCATTTTTATTTCCACCTTAAAAGAAAATAACATTTTCGTCATAATTTTTTGGGACAATGGCGAAGGACAAACAAAAAAAAACTAAGACAAAACAATCGTTTTTACATGTGCCTTTTTTCTCTACAAAATAAAAACAACTGATACTTTGACTGCAAATTAGGTAATTTTAATAAAAGGCCAAAATCCAGTGGATAAATTATGCGTTTAAGAGCTCCATTTTTTTAAATCTTAATAACTTTTTTTAGAAGCATTATAAAAGATTGAAACAAACAGAGGACTTTCTTTCTCGACAGTTAGAGAGCAAACGTTTATTATGTGCAAGGCAATACATTTTCTAGAATTATTATCTTAACATATTACATTTCCAATGATAACTAGTTCACGGAGCTCGTAACTACATTTTTACATGTATTTTTCTTTCTTACTTAAAAACAACTGACACTTTATTCGATTGCAATAAAATATATATAATGCTTGAACTTAGGTCAGAATTGAATTCTATTTCTTTATTTTTTATTTGTACAAACTAAACAAATTATAAAAGTTTACATTGATATTTCAGATAAACCATCATTTTAATAACGTTTTCTAAATCGTCATCTTTTGGCAACACAAATACTAACAATACCTAAATTGAACATTCTAGTTTCCAATAATATATATCCGTTATTTATAATTTCAGCGGTGTTTAAAATTTCTAGCTTCTAACTTTGAAATTACATAGACTTTTCTGCATTTTACGATTTAAGAAGTAAAAAAGCTGCCCTTAAACTAATTTTACCGCAATCTACAAGCAAACATATGATGCAGACGTTACAGATAGAAGTCACAGAATCAAAATTTGAAAAAATTCCATTATAATTAGAGAAATTCTCTAATAAATTCCCACATTGATATACACCTTGTTCTTGTTGAAGAAATGAGTCGGGTGGAAAAATGTACTTAAATTTACTCTTACCTTGCTATTGAAAGCTTTGGAAATATTGTCTTTAAGCATCATATCAGTAACTGCTAACTTCTGTGAGTACTGTGTATCTACTTGATGTCTGTAGGAATCTATTAAGCTGTGAATGGCAGGTGAGATCAGTTTCATTTCCTGGGTCACGATTTGTTGAACGTTTTCCGACAATGATTTTGTAATCAATTGATTCACGGTCGAAATAATTTGTTCCTGTAACTCCCTGTCTTTAGTCTTTTGCTTATTGATGAGGTTCTCCAGCAATTTTGCCACCTGTAAATGGTGTTTGGACAACGAACAATCTAATTCTTTAATAAGCTCGTCTTTATCGATACGGTCCTGGTGAAGTTTCTGGATGAGTATATTCTGTTCCCGTATTATGCTTTCCAGACTGCTTATTCTATAATTGATCGCTTGTAATTGTGACATATTCTCAGCACTGCTCAAACCTAATTCCTTTCGTAAGGTTTCATCGTTAATAATCTGAGTCTCCTTAACGACGGGTATTTTAGGCCACACCATTTCGGAACCGATGTTATCCTGATACATTAGATTTTCACTTTGATTGTTATAGTCTTTCTGGGGCTCTTCTTGTTCGTCTTGCAATTTTGTAAGGCTGTCGAAGTAATCTTGATTGCTATAGTTTGAATTATTGAGGGATAAAATTTCTTGTACTTCTCGACTTGGACTCGAACCGCCACTAGCAAAGTTATCTTTCTGCGGTCTTTGGAAATCAATCAAATTGTCCACCACATTCTCCGTTAACTTTTCCACGGATTGATCGACTGAAGGCTCGTCTTCATTCAACAATGAATTCTTTACACTGTTGGGACGGGAATTGTCATCAGGAGAAGTAAAATCGTCGGGCGTCATTAACGTGAGGTTAGATTTGTTACTTTGCTGTTGTATCAATAACGTTACAGAATTCTGCAAGTCATCTAATTTAGGAACTTTATCTGTTTCTTCTATTTCGCACAGGTTTTCTTTAATAGATAAATTCAGGGTATTGTAAAACAGTGCATCCGGTTGAAACGTGATATTGCATTCTTGGAATTTCTTTGGCTGAATTACAAGCATTTTCAAGCAAATAATAGTTATTTCCGAGTCTTCATCATAGTCGTCGTGATCATCGTACAAATCCTCATTGCTATTATTGTATGAGTACGGAATTTTACGATTCGAGGCTTCTAATATGTGAAAACTAAGGAAAGGTGCAGGTAACAAGAATTGAGCTAGCGATATTACCTGCACCACTTGTTCTTTATCGTTTCGTTTCAATTGCATTACATATAAAACTCTGTTATTTATATCGGATATCACAAGATATTGCCCAGAAAAATCAATGGCTATGTTCATAAACAGGCTGGTGATAGGGGTGGTCGGGTTAACTTTAAAATGGATTGTCTGCAAACAGGCCCAACTTTCACAAGACCACAATTTTATTTCCGAGTTGTTATTGGCACCCGTAATCATAAATTTCCAACACCTTGAAGACAAGATTCAGTTTGATAATTAAAACTTCTTCCAAATGAAACGAAATGCAATTAAAAGAACACAATAATATATTACAAACATCACTACTTACTCTGAGCTGTACTCCAACACATTATCGATAAATATAATGGAAGACAGGGGATCCCCATTATGCGGTTGCCAAGAATGTAGGAATTTCTTCTTCTCCTTGTCTCCCATATACAGCTGAAAGTTGTTGGTAGTTTTAAACATTTTATTAATTGCCAATTTAATTAGAAAATACCTGAAAGAACTTCACGCATCCATCAGACGAAGCAATAGCGATAGCATTGCCGTCCGACGAGAATGACGCATCTACTAATTCTGCAGTATGATTCAGTTCTATATAACCTTCATAAGAATCGTCGGGGTCTACGGGGCCCTTCCCATGCTTACTCGTTACAAGGGACACATTGAATACTTCCGCTAATAAATAAATATATACGCTATACACATATTCCGTAAAATACAATAAACATAGATAAATTCCGAAATATTAAAAAAAAATCATATGACAAATTGTTTTAATTAATTTTAATTTATTATACTGATATATATTTTACAAAACAAATTATTTAAAAAATAAATATTCTTACCTCTATTTCCACTTAAAACTACAAACATTTCAGCAGGATCATCACTAGCATCGTCATCGTCGAAACTAGGCAGATACGGACACCATATAAGCCTAAAATTAGTCTTGGGTTTATTGCCATGGTGATAAATATGTAGAAGTAGTGTATAACTAAATTTATTGTTAAGGAAATTCTATCTCCAGATTTACGTTAACTTTTATTTTAAGCAAAAGGATACGATATAGAATGTGGCATGTCATCTATCTGATATATCAAAATGTTCCCCTCACTGTCAACACAGCCAAGCACGATGTCCTCTCTTGAATATGCAAAAGAGACATCTTTAATATCTTCCTTTAAATTCTTTATTAATGTTCTGTTATTTGTTTCTTGATTCGTCACTCTCACCATTCCTCCATCCTTGCCTTAAACATAAATTCAGTATATAATAGAAATAAAAAAAGTAGCACTTTTAGCACCTTTCATTCCAAATGCGATAACTTTTCCATTAATATGAGCAGCAACAAGATGCCCGTAGTAATAACGAAATTCCCAGTTATAATCAATACGATCGCTCAACTTCACTTTTGAACTTCCGTGGTTATGAATTCCTTGACTACTATGAACTATTACAGTTTGTCCCTTTACTTCAGTGGAAAATTCAGTTTCACTTCCTGTATAATTGCTGCAAATGTAAAACGATGTACACTCATAACCTTAATAATGATAACAACTTACATATTCTGAATTAAATTTGGACTGGGTCCTATACGTGGTGAAGTCATGTTGATACACTAAAAAGAGTCTCAAATTAAAAACAATGCACAGATGAAAAGCTTTTTGAGGAAACTACCGGATTCTATGATTTTGATTATGTACACTTTTCAGGTGCAGCTACTTACATTGTACGCTAACAAAAAAAAACTAAAACATTTAGGTATGGAAACCGAATTATACAAAAAGACACTGATTGTGAGAAATTTCCAATTTGCAAATTTCTCAATTTTTCGGCAAAAAAAGCAAGCCAACCAAGAAAAAATAGCGTAATCTAGCGACTTATTGTTGATTTAAATGGAAGTGTATTAACCGATAACGCAGATTTTTATTTTAATACTAGTCGTGCCATCTAAACTTTACAGCTAAAAATAACATTTTCACGATACGGAAATGCAGGAAACTGGAAATAATTATTATTAAAAAATTCATAACTTAAATAACCGAAAGATGGTCGCACATGTGGAAAATCATACAGGGACTTTATAAAACACAGTGACGACAATAACGTCACAGCATTTTGATTGGCGCCCCTTGACTGAACAGAATATTTCAATCAACGTTGATGCCGCCATTTAAAGCGGCATTAATTTAAAGCATTTATTTTAAATTATAGTATAGTAGTGTATTTGTGACCTTTACTGAACGTTCAATGTACTTAGAGTATGAGTATATATATAGATCAAGCAAATTAAATTTTGACTCGAAAAAAGTCCTATCCGCGAGATTATTGTAAAATTGTCTAAAGGAACTTCATCTCGTGAGTCAAAAACTTTTATTAGCTAACTTTTCTATTTAAACAAATAAATGAGGAAAACAGTTTTTTCACTTTGCAGGAAAAACCATCAATTTTAGCGAAAAGTGACTCTCAGACAGTTTGTAGGGAGTAAAATTATCTACAAAATGAGACTTGTTAAATTAAAATTGGTTAATAAATAAAAAAGTTATTGCAAAAAAACAAGAAAAGTGCCCATTTTTTCATTTGTTTATAACTATCGCATTTATTTTTAAAATTTTATAAAATCTATGACAAGTTGAGGATTTTGTCATACTTCAAAAGTATGCCAAAAGTGGGCGCTGTAAGTGCAACAGTTTTTGCACAATTCTATTTGTTTATAACGAAGGCTCCAAAAGTTATGAACTTTAAGCCTCTGTACAGGCGTTAATTTTCAACCAAACATGATTCTGAAAGCGTCATTGTAGTCTTAAAGATGTAATTAAGCGACCTATTAAAAAATATCACCGTTTTTTTGACATAACATTATCAAATTGTGCATTAAAAAACCGTGCGTTTTTCTCTTATAAACAATTTGAATAACATTGTTGCTATTTATGCCATCTCGCCGAAAATAGATGCAACTACGACCAACAGGAGCCAAGATAAGATTTTTTTTTAAAAATCGTAGCGCAATTAAATATAAATATTAAGACTTGAATTTTTCGCAAAATACAGTTTACGACGTAAACTACGATTTCTCGTGAATTTGCATTGAAAAATGTGGAAAATTAACGACTCACGAGCCCTTTAAAGAGAAGGTACTCGCTAAGTAAACCAAAGTTCAAATTGATGCGTGCTGCATCGTAGAAACTTATTTTTTTTTAAACTAGGGTAGCTCGGCGAAAAAATAACAATGGGCATATTTACGAATTAGAATAGCCCTGAACCCCAGAAAAAATGCCTTTTATTAATTTTTTTTTAATTTACAAAAATGTCACAACGTAATATTAATTAAAATTTCAATTTCGGAATTATTTTACTATTATTAAATAAAAAATGAAGCTACCGTTCATTTAAAAAGTTATTTTTTTACATATTAAGGCAAAGTAAACTTGTTTTTTCAATATTTTGTTTGCTATTTAATTACGATTTAAATGTAAAATTAAAGTAAAAATTCACAAATTATTTTCAAATTATTATTTATTGTTAAAAGATTTAAAAAAGAATAAAAAGCATTTGAATTTATTGCAAAATTCTCAAAATTAAAAAATATTAAAAATAACGCGGTCGATAAAATTACAATTTTAACTTCCTGAAATTTTAATATATAAAGTTTTTTTATTATATTTATTACTAATTTTATAAACATAATCAAAATTAATTCAAAAAATATTAATCACAACCATTTTCAATAATAGATATAAATAATGCAATATAATACAATTTAAAATTTAAAATTTTTTCTATTTTTATGAGAAATAATAATTTGAAAATAATTTATGGATTTTTACTTTAATTTTACATTTAAATCGTAATTAAATAGCTAACAAAATATTGAAAAAACAAGTTTACTTTGCCTTAATATGTAAAAGAAATAACTTTTTAAATGAACGATAGCTTCATTTATTTATTTAATAATAGTAAAATAATTCCGAAATTGAAATTTTAATTAATATTTCGTTTAACAATAATTTTTGTGACATTTTTGTAAATTAAAAAAAATTAATTATAAAAGATGCATTTTTTCTGGGGTTCAGGGCTATTCTACGAATTCGTAAATATGCCCATTGTTATTTTTTCGTCGAGCTACCCCAGTTTAAAAAAAAAAAAAGTTTCTACGATGAATAGAAGCCGAGATATTGCAAAATTTACAGCGCGCACTTCCCCCACCACCACGCCGCCGGCCGCCGGACAGTTTACTTAGCGAGTACCTTCTCTTTAAAGGGCTCGTGAGTCGTTAATTTTCCACATTTTTCAATGCAATTCACGGGAAATCGTAGTTTACGTCGTAAACTTTATTTTGCGAAAAATTCAAGTCTTAATATTTATAAACAATTGCGCTACGATTTTTTAAAAAAAGATTCTTATCTTGGCTCCTGTTGGTCGTAGAGGGCACTTTTTTTATTTTAAAACTGTATTTTTTTTCCAGCTATCCATTGCACCTATTTTCGGTGAGATAGCATAAATAGCAACAATGTTATTCAAATTGTTTATAAGCGAAAAACGCACGGTTTTTTAATGCACAATTTGAGAATGTTAATGTCAAAAAAACGGTGATATTTTTTAATAGGTCGCTTAATTGCGTCTTTAAGATTACAATGACGCTTTCAGAATCATGTTTGATTGAAAATTAACGTCTGTACAGAGGCTTAAAGTTCATAACTTTTGGAGCCTCCGCTATAAACAAATAGAATTGTGCGAAAACTATTGCACCTACAGCGCCCACTTTTGGCACACTTTTAAAGTATGACAAAACCCTCAACTTGTCATAGGTTTTATAAAATTTTAACAATAAATGCGATAGTTATAAACAAATTAAAAAATGGGCACTTTTCTTGTTTTTTTGCAATAACTTTTTTGTTTATTAACCGATTTTAATTTAACCAGTCTCATTTTGTAGATAATTTTACTCCCTATAAGCTGTCTGTGAGTCACTTTTCGCTAAAATTTATGGTTTTCTCTGCATAGTGAAAAAACTGTTTTCCTCACTTATTTGTTTAAATAGAAAAGTTAGCTAATAAAAGTTTTTGACTCACGAGAAGAGAGATGTCTTGTATTATGTTCCTTTAGACAAATTTGCAATAATTTCGCGGATAGGACTTTTTTCGAGTTTCTCTTTTATTTTTATAATATGATCTTTCAGAATTTTTTCCTACAATTATTATTTTCTCCAATTTAAGAGCAAATAAGGTTTGCAAATTCTAAAGCCAGTTCTACACTCTCGGCGTGAAGATCTATGAGTATAGACAGTTTTCGCGCCTGTAGATTTTCACGCTCACTAGTTTTCCTTTCGATGTCTGTATTTTTTTTTGCAAAAGTCGAATTGTGAGTGTACTATTTGACGCTAAGGTTGATCGACAAAGTGAACCTCGCTGCGAGTGTAGAGCCGGTTTAAACAAAAATAATATTCATATTATAACGACCTTTTACTTTTACCTAACCCTAACAGATTTCTCAAGACAATACTGATGCCAGCGAAAATGGGCATGAAGGAGTATTTCTTAAGGCTGGTTTAAGACAAAAAATGTGAGGATGAATCGCATCATTGATTCTACCAGCGAAATAATATTAAATTTTCTCTGAGGACCTCAAGGGACATTAACCGTTTTAATCAGCACCCACCGCTAGATGACAATCGTGAATATATTGAGCGTCGAAGGAGGCGCTCCGCTCAGAATGCAGCGCGGAACTTTTGTGTTTCGTAGCATGAAGTGCGTTTCGGTACGTCCGTTTGAGACCATTTCAGCTTTCTAGGTCGTTGGGTCGAGGACCGGTCCGTGGACACGTGGAACGACGGCTCCGCTGGCCACTGGCCAACCCACAGAATATGGCCGATAGGGTTACCAATTATTTAGTTTTCAATTTTATGTCATCGCTGGCAACCGATAGCAGAAAAATGCAGGAAATTTTAGGGTCCATATGAAATTAAATCCTGCAGTACCCGAATCAAACTATAAATTTTCGTCAAATTTATGTGATACTTTGATCACAGACAAAATAACTAGGCGAAAGTTTGATTTGAATACGTCATTTTGACTCAAGATCATAAAGTATAAATTGGATAGAGGAGTAACTGGTTGATAAGATATTTAACGATGTTAAACTTATTGTAACTTAGCGACGTTTTAATTATGTATTTAACCGTTATTTTAGGCGTTTAGGCTATTTAATTTTAATTTCTTCATATTTAAGTTAAAAATGAGGTGATGGCGTCATAATACTTTATTCAGTCACTAATACTCTTAGAGCATATACGTTTTACATGGAGGAAGCGCCATTATTCCATGGCTAGAAATTGGCCTCAATGATTTGGGATCGAGGGGGATTATCCCTCTTTATCCTGCCTCATCTCGTGTAGGTCTGGACAGCCTTCGTAGGTGGGCCCCATCCGTCGTCTACCCCGACCGCAAATGCGGCCGGTGTAGGCGCTTTGTGGGACCTCCTTTTGTCCTGGCTGGGCCCCGCCGGCTAGGGCCCTTTCTTCTGGCGCTCTTCTTGCTTCGCCGGCTCGTCTGTGTAAACCCCGGGGGTAGTGTCATGTTTATGTGTGGTATGGTTGGGTAGGGTAGTGCGGCTATGCAGCCTGGGATGCGCTTTGCTAAGGTGGCCCTTAAGCTAGCGCGGGAAGGGAGAGGTAAGGAGGGTATGGGGGTGTGTATGTGTGTGTGTGTGTGTGTGTGTCGTTGTCTTCGTTTCTTGATCCTGGCTGTCTCTGAAACAGAAAAGGTTAGCGGGCAGGGGGGGGGTCATTGGGGTGGTCACCCAGGGTCAAAAAGTTGGTGTCTAGGTCTTTTGTGTTTGTCGGTCACGTCGGGTACGTAGTCAACGGCTTGCCTGAGGAGGGGATTGTCATGTCTAGCGGCTACGTCAAATCGTTTCTCCGCGTTTTGTCTTATTGTCTGTGTAGCGTTTGTGTATTGTAAGTCTCGTAATATGTCAGTGTTTCTTACGTACCAGGGCGCGTCGGTGGCCGTGCGGAGGGCTATGTTTTCCACAGCCTGTAATGACTTTAAGTGGCTTTTTGCCGCGTGACCCCACGCCGTGGAGGCGTAGGTTAGCTGCGGTTGAAGTACCACCTTGATAAGCGTTCGCTTATTCCTTAAACTGAGGGTGTTTCCACCTTTGAGTAAGGGATAGAGCCTAGCCCTGGTGGTCTTCGCTCGCGCCACCGTCTCCACGATGTGCGGTTTCCACGTGAGACGCTGGTCCATCGTCACGCCCAGGTATCGTGTTTGTCGATTCCAGGAGATGGGTTCCTGGGATAGTGTCAGTCTGTCGAGGTTTTGTGGGATTTTTCGTTTGGTAAAAAGGATAGCCGAACTTTTGTTGGGATTAATTTTGACTTTCCACCTGTTGCACCAGGTTTCAAGTTGGTCTAAGGAGTTTTGGAGGAGGGAGACGGAATATCTAGGATCTACGGATTGGGATGTGATTGTCAGGTCGTCGGCGTATAAGTATATGTTGGTGTTGGGGGGATGTGGGATGTCGGAGTTGTAAATGGTGTATAGGTGTGGGGACAGGACGGTGCCCTGGGGGACACCGGCCTCCATGGGACGGGTGGTGGAAAGGGAATCTTGGATTTGGATGCGGAATTTTCGGTGGTGTAGGTAGGATTTTATGAGTTTGGTAAAGGATATGGGATATTGGTTGGTGAGCATTTTCATCAGTAGGCCTTCATGCCAAACCGTATCGAAGGCCTTTGCGACGTCCAGGAAGACAGCACCAGTGTACTGTCCTCTGTTGAAGGCCGCCGTGATGTGCTCGGTAAGGCGAAGGATTTGGAGTTCAGTGGAGTGATTGGGTCGGAAGACGAACTGCACGTCTGGAATGACTTGCAGTTCTTGGGAGTGGGTTCTTAGAAGGGTTAGGATAATTTTTTCTACCACTTTGCTCATAGCCGGGAGCAGGCTAATGGGCCGGTAGTTGGATGGGATGGTGTGATCTTTGTTGGGTTTTGGGATAATGATTATGTTTGCTGTTTTCCAGCGGGTAGGGAAGTGTCTTAGTCTGAGTGTCGCGTTTGTTATGTTTAGTAGGGCCATGAGGCCCTTGTGTGGTAATCGTTTGAGTGTCGTGTTATGTATATTGTCGGGTCCGGGGGTTTTTCTGTTTTTCCGTCTGCGTATTGTCAGTCTTAGTTCGGCAGGTGTTGCGGGGGGGATTATGTCATTGTCTGGCTCTCTGTCGACGCGTCGGGCCGCGTGCTCAGCCACTATCTCGAACTCCTCGTCTTCGTCGGGCAGCTGAGGCAGTCTACACTGCAGTTCCAGGCTGTCGGCGAAAGCCTCGGCTTTTTCCTGGTTCGTGTAAACCACCCCCACACTACCGTGGATTGGAGGAATTTTGCGGCGAGCGGTCTGTCGCACATGGAGGAAGTACGGTGTGTTAAAAAGTGTTGACGCTGTAACGAGAAAGGGCGATAGTTTGGGAACTGGCTCTCTCTAATCGTTGAGGAAGAGTTGGGAGAATAAACACAAAATCTATCATAACTTTTGTACGCTTGCTTTTTCAGAGGTTAGGAGATGCCTTTTCTGCTAGAGGGCGAAGGGAGTTGCTTTAACCAATCGTGCCTGTGTGAAAGAGAAAGATAGTACCCAAACTATCTCTCTCTTTCAGTCATTCGTCTACACTGTCGTCGTAAGTGTGCTTCGTAGGTATATGCTCTAAGCTAATATGTACAAGCCTAATTTTATAAAACTGTCAAATTGTTATTTTTTTTATTTAAAGTACATAATTTAATTATGATTTTTTTAATTATCTGAAAAATAGACACCAATGATTTTTTTGGCTTTTGATGATTATACCGTATTTAAAATAGTACTTCGGTCAAAATTGTCCTATTTTTTTATAAAACGAATAACGTCAGAGCTATTTTAAGATCATTGAACTGTGGAATAAACTTATTTCAAGTTAACACAATTACATAGTAGTTTTGAAAATAAATAAGATTTTTTGCATATTTTTTTAAAAATGATCTTTCTTCAATTTACAGGGTAATCAACTTTTAAAAACTTTTTAATATCAAAAAATTATCATTGTTTGTTATGACAAATACAATTTTCAAAAATAATATCAAATTTTTTATTAGATTAATTAAAATGATTTAAAATCATTTTCACACTAAGTAATTGTTTAGAGGACTCGATATTATACATATTAAAACGTAGGTATATGTCGTGTACCAAATTTAATTTGAAAATGTGAGTTAGCTTAGAAATATAAGAAATACATTTTCTTTTGAAATTTTGTCACTCAAGGAGGTAGAACTTTTGGACATATGTTCATACGCAAAATCCTATTTATGTTGAAATCATACATTACCGAGCTGACTTTAAATCTGATTTGCCAATCCACTGAATACAATTTCCTTTAAAAAGGTTACGACTTTTTGTAAATTATTTATTGTATACGTATTCACTCACATCAATTCGAATTTTTGGCGAAGGAGCTGGTAACAAGAGTGTTGGTTAACGTTAACGTTATACTTATTCATTTATTTATTTCCAAGTATAACTACCCAATAGAAAATATTTCCATTTACAAAATAAATAATAAACACATCATATATAAAAATACACACTTGCAAGTATGTTACAAACAACAACAAACATTACAAAACCTTTTAAATTATATTTTAATTTCTTGATGACTATAAGGCTTACTTTGATAAAACAGTTATTGGGTTTAGAACATACCGTTTTGGTGTTATTTGATATTCTTAAAAAAATGGTATTGGCATTTTCGAAAATTTCAATCTCAGGAAACAAAATATGACAGCAAATATGAAAAAGATAACTTGTGCTTTTACATCACTTACTTAATAGATTTCATACAGAAGAACGGTAGTTACAGTCGTTAGAATTTTAGATCATGAATACCTACCTTAATTTGTTTTAATTATTCTAAAAGAAATGGTAATTCATGTAAATTTAAGAGAGAGTCTAAAAATATCTTTTTTCACGATATTATTTACCTTTATTTTCGCAATATACAGTGTGGTACGTTTGAGGTAGGAAAATCCTTCATTTTCAAGAAATACGGTGCCAAATGTACGCCTCAATAACCACATTTTCTTTTTTAACTTTAGTAAGCTGCATCATCGACATACCCACCTGCAGTAATGTCCCGGTCAATGATCTTTCTTATAGAGAGCCTGAACTCTGAAAATTTTAACGACGTAAACAATTTTTCCTGAGCCTTAGAAGTTTTGCTATTAGGTGCCAACGTTGCGGAAACCTTTCTCGAAAATATTACATGGCCTGAAGGCAGTTGCCATAACAGTAGTCATTTCTTCTATTGAAAATTTCATTTTAATGCGTATAATTTAATGATTATTAAATTAAATTATAAATCAATTCACTAATTTCAATTAGGTATATTTTATGACCATGATAAGTGTGATTTTCGAAATAGGTATGTCGATTATTTCGAGTGTGTAGAGCAAAGAGTTGTATTAAATTTGAATATTTTTTGTTGATTTTTTGAACATTTTATAGCTAGTGAGATCGATAGTAGATAAAAGATTATTTCTAAATTTTAAAGGTCCATAGCTCGGTAACCGTGAAGAATTGAACCCATGTATATTATAACTTTTTTATTCAGAATGACCTCAGTCACTTGTTCCTTAAGTTTATCCCATACGTTATGCAACACCCTGTATTTTTAAGAAAGATACTGATTTTATTTTGGATCTAATATCTTGCATGTGCAAATTCATATTAGTATTTATTATCTCTCTTTGTTGATATGATTCATATTTAATTTAATTGTTTTTAGGCCTTACTAGAAACTCACATCATAAAAGAGCCTGATATTTTGTTTAGTTTCTATACTTATATTTTATGTTTAACCTTAGTAGTCTTAATTATGTATTTTTGTCTTCTATTATCTTGTAAACTGGTATTTTTATTACAGCAATGTAGTTCTTAATCAGATACCTACAATTTTCAATGACATCTGTAAAGTGTTTACAGCGGTGGTTATGGTTACCGTCGCGCAGCAGTTTGGGCGCTGTTTAGTCCGGCCGTAACCAAAAAGTAGACTTTCACTATAAAAAATAATGTTGAACACATTTTCTCTATATTTCAATAGCACTTAAAATAAAACTACCTAATTATATTTATTTTTTTCCTCCCTGGTATGGAAGTCAAGACCAGCCATTGGTTTTATAAACTTTTCGTTTTACTTTTAGGATATTTCCAACTATATCTGTAACATTATAGTAATGTTTTTGTTATTTTTTAAACTTGAGCGAAAGACATCGACTTCGAGTGGTATTTATATCCACTATGAAGTTGTGAAGTCGAGTAAATTTAAAAATAAGGCTGCGTTACTGTTCTTCGTCTGGACGAAAATGCAAGTAAATGTCAGTCTTGAAGGTTACGGGACAGAAATTCGTACACTTTTCACGCACTTCAACGGGTCGGCTTTACTTTTCGTCTGGCCACAACATAAGCAGTGTCGCATTCTTCTTTTGCGAAGCAAGAATTACGTAAGATCGGAGTCCGAGCAAGGGACCTTGTGTGCGAGCGCGAGATTCATTGACCCCGCCGAAAAGTACGACAAAAACAACCAAAATAAATCGAGGCTCTCAAGCAGCTCGACGTTATGGACCTAACGAGTTGCATTGCGATGTCGAAATACGAGTTCGAGGACCTCGAGTACACTTTTTTCGTTACTTACACTTAAGTACCCTATGCGCGGTCGATGCAACGGAAATCCGAAGGCGCTGGGACGGATTCAGGAGCTCCTCTTGGGCCGGCAGCTTGACTGATCGTCGCTGCCAACGTTTTATTAAATTCCTCTACATCACGGCGACGCCGACGTCAAGAAATAATCAAAAGTCGTATCGGCGAGCTGGAAAATTAAAATTTAATATCAGTAATTTAAATTCAAACAGCTTTTATCAATTTTTTATTGCAACTTCAAATTAATTGAATTAACCCTAAATATTGAGTATTTCTACAAAATTATCGACTAAACAGGAAAAGTTCAAATCTTGCAAGCCAAATTTGAATCACTTCCTACACTGACGACTTTGAAATTTTGCATGCTTGTTCAGTTTTGATGACAACACAATAAAATGATAGAAATAACTTGATGCTGCAGCCAGGATTGTCTCCTCAACGATTGGTAGCAGAGATGTTACTTGAAATGGATAGATTGAGGAATATTTCTAACTAAGAAGCTGGAAATAAATGGAAAGTAAAACAAATATTTTTAAAGCTTTTATTAAAATGCACTAAAACGAAAAAAATAAACCAAAGAGTTCATAAAACCCATAATTTTGTGTAAACCCCAAACCCACAAAAGGGTTGAATTTGGCTGCTCTATATATAGAAATGTAATCAGCAAAAGTATGATAAATAGACAAGTAGTCTCTATAATCAGTATGTTCTTATGTGATTTAAAAGCTTGTCGCGTAATTTCCTTAACTTACCCCTTAAAATAAAAATTCCAATTAGGAATAAACCTCGCGACAAGCTTTTAAATCGCATAAGAACATACTGATTATAGATAGTACGTGTCTATTTATTTTTAGTGCATTTTAATAAAAGCTTGTTTCTTGTTTTACTAAAAGTGCGATTTCTTGTCTATAGAACGTCAGCCTTAATATGTTTGACGTAATTGGTTGAATTAGGGGAGTGACTTAATTAATTATGGGCAAAAATTTGCTTGTTTGCACGCAAATCTTCCAGCGCCAGCGGCCGGCGGAGATACTGGGAAACACCGCCACTAAGAACGTCAGAATTTCGACGCTAATGAATATTTTGAATTTCCGATAAAAGAAGATATACAGGGTGTCCCAAATGTGACGCCCGTCCTTCTGGGTTTTGATTAAGGGGACAAAAACAAATCGAAAATCAAGAGTGGAAAATTTTCCTATTGTTTTTCTTTGTTCAAAAAAAATTCAAAAAATTAAAAATAAACATTTGGGCTGGGTTTTTAAATAATTATGTAGTTCAGAGCTGTATTTGCTGCAGCTGCCATTGCTGGATGACGTTCCGTTAGCAGTTAGACTAAATTATTGGTTTGAACATGATGGAGCTCCATCACATTATGATTTACGAGTATGAAATTATTTGAACCAAAACTTCTCAGTCAGATAGATCGGAAGAGGTGGATCATGGCCGCGTAGATAACCAGATCTAAATCCCCTTCTTTTGGGGTTATTTAAAAGAAAAGATTTACAGCAAATCTGTTGCAAATCCAGAAAATGTATAAGCCCGTATACACGCTGCTGTCGCGTTAATAGACCAAGAGATGTTACAAAGAGTTCATTCATGCTTCAATATTGAATCGTGATAATCTATGTCTTGAAGTAGAATGCAACTTATTTGAACAAACAATTTCTATTATTTAAACACATTATGGTTTTAGTTTATAAGTTCTTCCTCTCCATTTTATAAAACTTTTTTATTATTAAAATGTTTTCTCTATCCTTTTCAGGTTAAAATAATTCCTTACACCCAGGTACAACCGACAATCGAAAACTCTACTTGCCTACTATTGGTTATAAATTATTTGTCTTGGCCCCCATAAGCACAGACCTCAGTTTTGAGAAAAAAAAAATGGATCTTAATTTTTTTAGTTCTTTTAATCATTTTTTGCAATACTTAACTCAAGAAAGAAAAGCAATCGGAAAATTCTCCACTCTTGATTTTCAATTCCTTTTTGTCTCTTTATTCAAATCCCAGGACAGGCGTTACTTTTGGGACACACTGTATATCTCTTTTTATTCGAAAAGAACGAACCATTTTGAGTAACTATTTTTTTTTTAAATAAAACCTGGGATTTAGCTGAATACATCGAAAATAATTGATAGAAAAGAAATTATAGCAAGATACTAATTAAAAAAAAAATGTTTGAGATTATATGTATAATCCACTAATGTTGATTTCTTGAATAATTGTCATAAGACGTTGTACCATCATTATTATATATAGAAATACCCCCAAAACATTTTGCACTTATTTCCGGAACACCCTGTGTATCGTCCTACTTTGAAATATGTGTAGGTACGAATATACCTACTCAGATTGTACTTAGATGCGAACAAATGTATTTCTTGTAGGAATAAGATATTAAATATACTTTCACATCAAGACAACACATTTTATATAATCTTTAGCAATTTTTGAAACAAATTGCATACCTTTTGGAGAGGAATAATAAAATTCACTTTATTGCTCATTGATATCATCAGAGATTAATTTGAATTGAAGTTTTTTTGAAATCCTTAAAATGAATCCTAAAATACGCGCGTATAAAATCCTAAATAAGATACGCGCGTTTAATATTTTCTAAAATACAAATGATTTAATTGAAGTATGTACTTTTATATTCTGTGAATTTTTCACGTAAATTATTGTTCATATAAATTATTATAAACAAAAGCTTTTCTTGTAAATTCCTAGGTGGAAATGGACATGTTTGAAAATTCTCAGGAATAAAGTAAACACCAATTCCTTAATCCCTTATATTTTTACTATGTCTCGATTCTGACTAATAAAATCAGTTAATTTTTTAATGTCCACAGTAGGTGATTTGTATAAAAATTAAAAAATATAATAATTTTCGGTTAATTAATTTATTTATACAGGGTGTTTGTAAATAAGTGCGAAATATTTTAGGGCGTGGTTGACGAAGTTATTTTGTGAACAAAAGTTCATATAACGTAGGTCGAAATATGCTTCATTTCCGAGATATAGAGGGTTTAAATTAAAATTTTTTATTTATTTTTATTAATTATGTCAAAGAATTTTAAAGATATTGACTCGATTTTTGATGGTTATGTTTTATTTAGAAATATTGACAGCAACCTACTAGATAATGTATCAATAGAAATTAAAAATACATACACAACTTGCAGTAAAATATGTTTTATTTTTTTCCTCAAAAAACGGTGCATCCTACGAAAAAAAATTAAGGGACCAATGTCATTCACAATTGATGACGGATTTCTAAAAAATTATCAAAATGGGAAAAAATCAATGGTGTACGATTTTTTTTTATTAAAAAAGTTTGTGTATTCTCGCAGGAACGCCACTGGTGCAAGTAGAAATATTCGGATCACCCCCAAAAATGCACATTTATCCCTCCAAACCGTTTTTCAAATTTCGAGTCAATATCTTTTAAAACTGAAATAATTAACAAAAATAAATAAAAAATTAAAATTTAAACACTCTGTATCTCGGAAACGAAGCATATTTCGATCTACATTTGTATGAACTTTCTTTCACAAAATAACTTCGGCAACCACCCCCTAAAATATTTCGCACTTATTTACAAACACCCTGTATATTAAAATTACACCAGTTTGTAACAAAAACAAAAATTACTAACTCTTGTTTAGCTGATGTACAATTTACATTTTAGGAATTAAAACCGACTATTCTGAATATAATTGATGTTGCCTAAAAATTAAATTGTGCTTTCCGAAATCAAATTAATTAACCTAAAATATAATAATTGATGCTCTTAGAAATACACCTGGAACATGTATAGAAATGCTTATAAAAGATACTTAAAGTAAATTGTGGGAAACTACGTTAAAATTGTGTAAACGTTTCCGATATTTTTGGATTATCAGATCCTATCTGGTACCTTGCATTTTAGCACATACATTCGAAATTAGATGTTTGTTCCAATATATTATACCTGGTATTTTAGAATATTCCCATAGGTGACTGTATAGTCACAGTGGTTGTGTGGGAAAACCCACTCGATGGAAAAGGGTGAAAAAGGGCGTAATTCGTTGACCGGTACCAAACCGGCAATTTTGGATCAATATTTGCGCTTTCTTGCATTTGGTAGAAGCTGGTGGAAAATTCGGCTAGGCCTGCGCACCGAAATTTCCAGTAGGTATCCCAATATTTTCTGTCCCCTTTATTTACAAAAGCTCTGGGGCTCCTTCATCAGAGCGAGTTAATATTCATGGAACGTAGGCATATTTAATTAGATGTGGGCATTTTCAGTAATAAAATTTTTTAATCATCTTTATTTATTATCAGTTACAACTCAGTTTACAACAAAAATTGATTCATACAATGAAATAAAACTAAAATAATTTTTGACAGTAGGTATGTAAATATCACTCAAATGAATCGAGGGGCACGACGAACACTCGCGAAGATACGCAGCGTTCCCGGTCCCCTTTTCTATTTTTATCCTTCACTGAACCGTTAATTACGTAACTTTCTCCAGCTTAACCCACTTTCTATTTCATCAGTGTTCCTGGGTTCATACCGGGCCGTTATGACTCGGCAGGTTAAATTGGATTTGGAAGTTTAGTCATAACGCTCCAAGAACGTTTGTCAGAGACTTGACGTATAATTAGTTCTCTAAGTTGTTGATAATGTTATTTATGATACAACCTATGAGTTTAAAATTGTACACAAATTTAATTGTTTTCCTTTGTATTTTAAAATAGCCATTAAATAATTGGAAATGATCTCTAAAGGAATATATTCAGTTAATTCGACCCCGCTACAAAAGGAAACATTTCCAATTTCCAGTTACAAAAAATGCATTTTTTGACATTTTATTTTTAAAGGATTATATAATATATAGAACTCCAATAGGAATCGTTTAAGGAAAACATGTTACTTAATTTTTCTTCTACATATTTATTCTGAGGAAAGAAGCCACGCCTTGCAGTTATTCGTAACATGGCTGATATACCGAGCTTTCATAAATGTTTACAGGTCACGTGACTCCCGAACTTAGGCAACCCAACATTGCAAGACTGGTACTGGTATCGAAAAATCTCTAAATCTTGGCGTCACCAATATTAATGATTCGTTTACAATTAACAGTAACAAACTGTTACGCCTACGTTCGAGATATTGCGACCATTGATTGGATGAATAGAATCTCGTGAAAATTTACACCAATCACAGAATGTTGTGTTTTAATGTAATTTTGATATTATTGCTTTAACAATTTTAAATTTTACTGAAATTTAATTGCCAACAGGATGGAAGAAAAATTTCTAAATAGGCTTTAGAATTCAGGAATTAAAGAAAGAAAACTTATCTACATTTTGTTTTATTAAACAATTTTCATGAATCAATATTTTTACTTTATTGTTATTGAAAATAATGGCCTTAATATTTTTTTCATTTTTAAGTTGTTCTTAATATGTGGAAGTGCCTAAAATATTAATAAAAATATGCAAAACTACGCATTTGGCTCCGGTTAAATTGGTGGTATGGTATTAGTTTTTCTTCAAGTTCTATAGTTTGGAAAAAAATTCTCTATTAAAAAATATCTTATTATAAAAGATGTCTTATAATACCTTCATCCTGTTATAGATAAAAGATATATATGAATTCCATTTCCATATTCGTTTTTTTTAATGCCTCGTTACCTACCTTATTGATAGTATTAACTTCGTTCATTATTTTCTCTCTTAGGTCATCCAAATATTTTTTTTGTTTATTTCATCTATCAAAATCTCTCATGGAACTACATTAAAATCAAATTGGTCTTTGGGATAAAATTTACTTAAGATAAGATTCCATTATTTGATTTAAAACCAAACTTCTATTACCGGGAGATATTAGACTGAAGTTCGACAACGTCTTTCTCGTTTATGCCTTCGAGAGTACTGAAAGGTAACCGAGAGACAAGTACAATAAACTAAATTTAAAAGATGGACTGCGGGACACCTTTGTGAAAATTTAATTTGCCTTTTCAAAAAAAAAGTACAGTGACGCATTTCTCACTTATGCCATGTTCATAAGTTGAAGAGAAGTATTGATTTTATCACAAAATTTTTTTGGCATAAGTGTCGCAAGGGACCTAAAAATGGAAAACTTTGTAAGAAAATGTGAAAAACATCTTTACTTATTTGTCTACCACTTTCTCATTAATGCCAGTTAGAAATATGACATTATTATATTCGAAAAGCTCATAAAAAACATTGGCATAAGTCCTACTAAGGTCTAAAGAAAATAGGGCTTTGGAAAGGCTGCGGAAAAAGAAAATTAAATTTTCACATAGGTGTCCCGGCGGGCACATCGGTTTTTTCCATAATTCTACTTGTCTCTAATGTATCTTTCAGTACCCTAAAAGCCATAAACGAGAAATACGTCGTTGAACTTCTACGAGTATCTCTCGGTCCATATTACAAGGTATCTAAAACGACCTAGTCGCAACATACATTTTTAAAAAATTTTGGCAGATTTCATGCTAACAAATTGGAAATATTAATAATTTAGATTTTCCTTTAAAAAAACTTATTTATTCTTCATTTACTTCGATAAAATAAACAGATTTCAGATAATTGGGCTTTTAAAATAAGCAGCAGCAAATAAGCAAAAACTAGAGTTTATTTTAACAAATTGTTTTGCCTATTTACTTTACTAAATCCATAAACCTTTAGAAGGGTTCATCATAGCTCAACAGAAACAGGTTAAAAGTAAACATTTACATAACGAAAACTGAGTAATGACTTCGAGGAGTGTTCAAAATCAGCCCTCCGTACACTTTTTTTATTCTACGAATGTTTTTCCAATGCATATAAAATAATATTTCAGCATTGTTAGGGGTTTGATTACAGTTCTGTGCTGTTCTCAAGTTCTTTTGTAGCATTCACGGATGCTAAAATAAATGAGTTCTTTGGATGATCATTGACCCCACAGAAAAAAGGATTTAGATCGAGCGACCTAGGTGTCTATAAAATAGATCCCCCTCGATCAATCACTAAAAGCGTTTGATTACTGACGCACTAAAAGCTCATTTTGAACACCGGCCAAGGAAACGTTTACTATTAATCTTTAACTTGTTTCTCTTAGGTTACTTCTAAAGGTTTTTGGACTGGGTGAACTTGAATATAGTATTCATGAAATAATTAATAAATAATTTAACTGTAGTTGTCGCTGGTTAGGAAACTATAAGGAATAGTAATGCTATTTTGATCACAGGTTCTTTTTTTCTAAATTAAGACCATGACTAAAAACAAATGCACTGCTAATCATAATCTGGTGTCACCGTTCAATTGTCGTATAGCTGGCTATAGAGGAAAACAAACTTATACATATAGTCGGTGGCATAAACAGAATTTTTTTAATTCCTGAGAAATATAACAAACTATGGGAGTATGCACAAATTTTTAATAAATATATTTTAAGATTTTTTCTAAATAGATGGATATTATTTATGTTTTTCAAATATTGAGGTAAATGGTCAAATAACGTCACTCTCAAAACATTGTGAGCTTTCAAAGTCATGGCGTTTGAAGGGGGCACAAAAATTATGTTTGTTACGAGTATCTATCATGACAGTGGACAGATACATTGGTAATAAAACGTTCTTTATTTTTGTAAATATATAACAATATTTCTAGGATATACAAACTTTTCAACGGGAGAATACCAAATTCAGTGAATTGGTCGGGGGTACTCCAGCTATACATCTGATAATACGTTTCTGGGCAATGAAAACGCTATCTGCCCTATATGGACTTCCCCAAATAATAATTCTATATGTTAACCTTGATTGGACTTGTGCAAAATAAAAGCCCACCAAAAAAATTGCTATGCCAATGATTTTTTTAGTTTCTGATAGCGATGGACATACCTATGAAATTATTATGATAAAAATTAATCTTATAGTGTTAAAAAAATTGACAGCTCTTTGAACGTAGATGAAGATCTCATTCCAAAACTTCTGCCGAAAGTGTTATCGTCTCGAAACGATCTGTACATCCTTGCACGCAGACAATTGCCGCTCGAGCCCCGCAAACGGCACCAGCCAACTCTGTTAACATCTACCCGTTGTATCTTCGCTGCCAGCCTAACTCCTACAAAGACAACACAGATCGGCGAGTGCATAACTGAGGTGCTTGAACCCGACGTCCAGAACTAGGGTAAGCATCGAAGCCTCGTCGAGGCACGGCACGTGCAGGGACGCTCCACGTGCAGTCAGTCGTTGAACTCTCGGCGATTTGAGGGTCCTCCGGCTCCATAAGGGATCAATACTGCGCCAAAACGCAAGAAATGGGAATAATGGAAAGGGGGGTTGCTATAGTGAGCGTTTGGGTCCTTGCACAGCCAGAGAGAATAGATATTAGTTGCAGGATGAGTTTAGATAATATATTAGGGAGTATTTAAGCGGAGGATGGTTATGTCTCGCAGAAAGGGGACTTGGATGGCTTCGCTGTAGTCAACGCGAATGGTACAAATTGCGAGGGTAAGGAAATATGGATTAAGAAGTAGCGGTTTATACACGTCTGCGTTTTGAAATAATTTTTTAAAAATTTACGAAAAAAATGGTTTTTATTGACCTGACCTTGATATGCGCAAAAAATGTGTTACCACTGTTGCTTTTACGACTATTATAATTAAATCAGTTAAACCATATTTATTGTTTTTAAGTTCAGTCGATAATCAATAATTATGGTTAAATTTGCGATATGTCATATTTGTACCATCATTTATAATTTATATGATGGGAACGGTCGATTATCTCCTAAAGTAAGGTGGCTATCGAAAAATCATAAGATATAAACGTTTTAGGGGTTTTTTAAATCCATTACAATAAAGAAATATTAAAATAGGATCCTATGATGGCTATGATCAATAATGCCACACCAAACATTTATGTTCTGTAGTCGTTGGGTGTAAACTTCCTCCGTCCAATGTGGCTTTTGGTCTGACCAATACTTAGAGTTATGTCGCTTTAATTACGTTCGCCAGAAAACAATATATGTGACAAAGTTGACATTTTCGTTTAATTTATCCATAATAACTTCGCTGAACTCGATTCTACGATAATAATCGTCATCACTCAATTCTTGTAACAAATTAATTTTACTTATATGGATATAATTTTTCCCGTTTGCCTTCTATTGTGTCGAATTGTCGAATTTACTGTATTTTGCAATACATCCAACATGACATTCAAAGAATTTTCTTCATTTGTAACACTTCCACTTTTTCGTCGATCTGTAACACCTCCATTTTCATGAAAACGCTGGAACGTTTTTGAAACGGTTGACTTAGAAAATATGTACGTTCCCGATCGGGAAGCAATTCATGAAAAATATCCATTTCTTCGTCACAACTTCGTCTTCTATCACTATATCCTATGCGAGAAAGTTATTCACACTAAATTTATTTTTGACGTGTGTTGTCAAGATTATTACTATTAGACAAAAGAACGACGCGGCGTTGTTATGGAGCTAGAAACTTTCAAAGGTAACTTGATGGACTATAAACTTAATGGACAATATTTTTGTATAATTTATAAGAATATGACGTTTAAGTACAATATGTGCTAGATGAATTTTATTTAGAATTTCGAAAAGAATTGAAATGTGGGTAGGTACTTATTCTGTATACTTAATTTTTCTTTATTGAAATAGATTAAAAAAAAAAACTTAAAACGTTTGTGTCTTATGATTTTTCGACCGTTTTTATGATTATTTAGAACATTTTTAGTGGTCTATTATTACTATCACATTCTAAATCGCCAAAAAATCTTTTTTTTTTTCATTCGTCTCCTTCCACCGTTCTGCTACTCGGAGGTGCCGTAGTTAGTTTAAGTTTTAGTCGTCTGTGGTTTTAGTTATTATAGTAGTTCAAACGCTCTCCCGCTGCTCATGTCAGAAAAGTTAAAGATGGTTAAATTTATTGAATAGGATCAATAGAATTTAAATGTTCATGTAATTGCGGACATATGGATTTGTTGTAAGCGCAGAAAAAAACAAATATTGCAATATATAGATTATGATAAAGAAATAGAAAGCGACGACTCCAATATTTCTGGAGCATCCGGAGCTAGTGCTATAGGCTTAACAAAAAGAATCTGGGAGGCTGTGTTTAATCAAATAATTATTTAGTATCGTATATGACAAAGAATTATTTGTATATACAAATAATGACAATATAACCTGATTTAACATATGTTTTTTATTTATGTTAAAAAAAAATTATATCTACGTATTGCGAATGCTCAGATTGGTTTTTTTTCGTCGTTACATCACCAATAAGTATATATTTGTTTAAACTATTAATTATAATATTATTAATAGTTATCTATTATCTCTTTTCTCCTCCCTGTATATTAATAGTATTTTTTTAATGGTAGATACCATAATCTTTTCTAAGTTCATCATAATTTGTTTAGAAATTCGATAATTTGAAGCATTCCGAACAATAATTTGGATTTCAAAGGTTGGCAACAGTGTATTAAATTAGTTAGGCTTAATTCTGTTATAAATACACTTATATCAATAGAGTTGTTATGTTTATTGTAACTGGTTAACTGCAAAATATTAGTGATTAGTGTAATCATCTCATATACTTAGAACTCACAATGGGTATGTCCTCATCTCATAAATTATCTTCATTAATAAAAACTTTTTGTCATGGACTTCTTGTGTAAATGTTTCAATTTCTACGTTTGTAAAAAATTTAGGCTTCTTTGGAGGATATCCAACAGATCTATTTTTCAAGAAGGGCGCGAGTTTCCAGAATTTTTTACATTCGTATTTTCTTTACCATTAAACCTATACTTTTTAACAGGGAGTAAATTGCCCATCGTAAGGTTGAAGGTTATTACACTTTCACGACCTTGTATCCAAAAAAGCCAGTTACCATTTTAAATGTTTTCTTAATTTTCTTTTTAGTATTCACTTTTTGAAGTCATTTCGTATTCCTTGCATATTTTAAAATAAGTTGCAAATTTTTAAGGCTTTCAATGCTTCAAGACGTAAATATTTCAGCACTTGAAAAATCGATACATCGTAACATAGAATAAAAAATAACTATATAAGAGAATTTTCGTGAAAATAAAAATACACAAAGCAGAAATATCAGCAGCAAATTACAGATACAATATTTATACCAACGTTAACAATTTTTTTATAGTATAACGAAACAAATCTATAAATTTATATGTTAAAATTATGATTGAATATATCAAACACTTCTGAAAAATGCTGACACACTGTATACATATTTATTTTTCGCTGACATTGTGTGGATGTATCGATGCGGCGTAAATGGTAAGGAAAACAGTTCAACAAACTTAGGGTGCCTTTTGTATGGGGGAAGTTAAGTGTTAATAACAAATTTACAATCGCTCCCTATGTCCTGGAGTCAATTTCACCCACCAATGTCATATTTGGATTTAAGATATCTTTTTATTGGAGCGTGCCTCATTTCTTATACGAAGTGAAATGAAACTGATTGTGAATCAAATAAAATGTTAGTGGGAAACTGTATCACATATATTTGTCCAAAATTCACATCAGATATATGAAACATGTTTTTGTGTAAATTTATAGAACTTTTGAATATAAATAGATATCTAATTTAAACTAGGTTTTTACATTTGCAAAAAATTTACGCCGTTGGTCCAGACATAAATTCAATATTTTTTTTTGTATATTCTCGTACTTGAACAACTGCTTTAAAATAATTGTTATTTTGACGAGAAATATAATGCAATAATCATATCTCTTTAAGTGAAATCCATTTCTTAGCTTCTTCTGAGCATACCCATCGTTCAGATCCCTTAAAAAATTGCGTATATATGTATATAGAACGGCGCAATTGCGTGTAGGTTGCGATTTACAGCAGCATTAAAGTCACTTTTTGAGCTACTGCGCATATTCCAATATCTCGGGCGTTGATGTCTGAAAACCCGAATTTCAGAGACTGAATAAAAATAATTTGATATTTAATTACGTTGTTCTTATAGCAGAAATGTTTATTTGATTTATTGGAATATTTATTTCAAGAATTTTTTTTTTAAAACAATATATTCACAATGGGAATGGATAAAGTCAAGATTGCCATGAAACCAGTGCTTATTTGTGGTTTTCTACTATTAAATTTACTAAATAGATCCCAAAATATTTTAATAATACTGTACCTTAAAAAGTGTTTTATGATATCCCATTGTGTTGTAAACAAGAGTCATTTTTTAGAACAATGTTTTCTTATGAGGGGATTACTTTATAATCCGCAAGATGTCCTAATTTGATTTCCATATCCAGTAAATTCCAATTTTACTCGAAATCCATAAACGATATCAAAATTTTGTAAGAGCAAAACAATTTTCTAAAATAGTGCTTATTTTCAAAAATATAAATTCTGTCGTCATTGGCATACACACAAAAAAAGTTACGGGATAGCCAGTGGCGCATAGGCACTAGAAAGAAAACATCCTGTATATGTATTCTCTCCAAATTCTATAATTACCTTGCCCTTATATAAAAAAAATAAGTATACCAAATTTGAAGTTTCTAAGAAAAATAGTTTTCAAATTATTTGAAAAAAAATAGGTTATCTATTCTATATTTAGAAGGTTATATCTCAATTGGCGTGCACTTTTGTATATAGGTAAGTTAGGCTAAATAGTCTTATTTTCATCCAAGGAACCTGTGGTCAAGCGTTGTTCATCCCTGTATAATATACTGAAGTTGTACTGTTGACATTATAATCAAAGAACATAATTGCTTTTATAGAAATGTGAAAAATATCCGCATCACTAATCGAATTTACTCATATTTTTTTACAGGTTCTGATCAAGAACTAGCAGGTATGGTGATAATGTCAGTACAATTTAAATGATCTTACAACTTCAGTTCTGATTTTAACATAAAGGTAAGGACTTTCATTTTCTCTAAAACAAGTAAACTTTTTGAAATCTTGAACGATACAAATCTGATTTAATAGTCAGAAAATATTAATTCATTTAATAATAAAAACGCCATAATGCTTTATGGAATTTAAGAAATTGTAATCGAATATTTCACGAAAATTGATGAAAATAATCACCATTTTTATTATCATACAATTCAGAAAAAAAAATCATCTCAGATTTCTGTTTACTTTTCTGTAAATTGTGATAAGCAAATTTGAATCTCTATGATTATTCTTCTAGGTACCTACTTGAGGATTACAATGGAATGAAATTACATAAATTCAATGAGAATCTACTGCTCATAATTTGCAGAATGAGGAAAATTTGAAATGAACATTTTTAAGTCCATGTTATTGAAAATTGTGACCATTTCCAGTAGATTTAGTAAACAAATATTTGACGTTTCTGCTCTCAATAATTCATTATGAGGTACAGTTTTTTATCATATAGATCAGATTTTTTAATGATACTTAATTAAATTTGTACCTATTAGATTTGTATCCAAAATGCGTGATGATTAATGAAATAATTACTTGACAAAGACTAAAACAATTACTATAGAAAGATTATTTCCGCATTGAATTAGGATTGCTTCTTCAGGTAGCTTCTTTGGAAATGGAACGAATAAAGATTAATCGAACAGAATCGTATATAAAGAACACAAAACATAAAAAAATTACATTTTGAAACACAGGGCCAATCTCTTCTAAAGTAGTAATGTCCCACGAGAAACAGAAGACACAGGGCGGAAAATAACATTTTCGACTATGTTTTTGAATTTTCCAGCAAAGTTCATAAAGAGCTCCAAAGACCAGAGCCGCAGCAGACGACATCACCAGAGGTCTATGCTGTCGGCAGGAGCAAAAAATTCACCTCAGTTTCGAATTTGGTCAAAGTCCAAACCCAAGGCGGACTTCGCTGCAAAGCTTCTGTGAAATCAGGGAATGGGATTGAACGTCGACCCTGGTACCCTGTAAATTCAGTAACTGGGATGGGAACCTAGCCAGTATGTGTAGTACGATACAAAATTTAAAGTTGCCTATATAAACCAAAAATTATTTATTGTAAATATTTTTCCAAAAATTCAAATTTTTAATAATTCAGAATATTGTTAAAAACGTTTCAGACATTTTTGCGGTGAAAATCCCAAAGGGTAGATGACCTGCATAAAGTCCAAGAAGCTTCCAAAAATCATAGGTATTCATAGAAGGCCTATACAAGTTTTCATACTTCAGGTACGCACAGGAGTCCCAGACCGCTGCCAATACATTCGAATCTCAGCAAAAATACTGGTTCTCCCCATCATATTACCCTTAACATGGGGAGAACCGAAATTCCCGAGTTAATGTTGGAGTAATACGACATGGCGCCCAACGTGGGGCTCGAATGTCTGAAACTCCAAAGGAATGTGGAATAATACAACACAATACTTATTTATCGCTTTGTCGGGGAGTGATGTAAGAACAACAAAAAGACATTTGTTTGAAATATTCTATTATTTAATAATTTACTGTCAGATGTATGTTTTTATATCTATTAATAATATTTAGATATAATTTTTTATTTTTTTTAGTTATTTACTAGATTGTTTCCTGCAACATCAGTAATTAGAAGTAGGTATTGTCTGTGAGATAAAATATTTTGCATGTCTATATGTTTGGTATCAAATAACAGCCTTTATTTGATAGGATTTTTTAGGACTTCTTTCATTATCAGGTATATGTTTTTATATTAATAAATTTTAGCATGTCAGTTTTTTATTTTTATTTTGTATAATTATTATCTAATTCTAGTTATTGTTATAGCTAGATATTGCTTGCGGAATTCAATGCTAGTTGGGGCAAGCTTTCCACAGAGAAGCTGTTTCTCGCAACAGATAGAAAAAATCTTGATTTTTGGTATCGAAGTAGGTACACTGTTTGACTTCATTTGTTTAGGTTTTTACGAAAAAGTTTTTGAGTTTATTTGAATTAGCTTAATATCTTAATGTAACTATTATTTTAGACAGTGAAGATGCAATGATGAAATAATTTCCTGTTCAAGTGTTTCCAAACAAATTTAAAACAGCGGACGGCAGTCGACAAAGTAAGGCGCTTCAGAAAAAAATAACATTAAAAAATCGTTCAGCAGCTCATAAAATCTCAAAAAGTATCGGCTGGGAAGGCGACGACGAAATGATTTACGTTTATCCACGTTTCTTTATCCGGTGTCGGCCGCTTGAAGTGACTAACGCGCTCAGTCAACACGAGATTTTTACTCAACTATAATAAGCTTATCATCGGTTGCGGCAATCAGAGGCCCTATCTTTTCAGATGCTGGCAGATGATGCACTCAGTCCAAACTGAAAGCCGCTGCGTAGGTCAACGCTCTAGAATGCACGGGTTGCACAATAGGGACTGCTTCGGGCCTGGGCCTCTCCAAATAAGCTGGTTGGAAAGAAGTGACTATCGGTTGAATCTGAATGGGATTTTGATTATGCGGGGAGCAGCAAGCAGCGTCAAAGCGTGGAGGGTGCCTGAAATTTATCCCGTGCAAGACTAATTAAGGATTCCAGGATGTTTTAGCTGTCCATGTTGTTTTTTTTTTACTTACGTTACAAATTACTACTAATGGAATTCAAGTTTATTGAAGTCTCACCTAACCCACCCCTTTAAAGAACTCACAACGACAAAATTGATAAAACTAGTTGTGATTTTTGTATACATATGCACATTTCAAATTGGATTTCCATTGGTCCAGTGGTGCCTTTTCAGAGGGCTTTTTGCGATTAAATATCTCTACTGTTATTCTAGAATACATAATCATATAAAGGACTACCTTTTGATATTCGATACAGACACTAGGAAAATTTAAATTTCTGGTAAAAACGACGAATAGAATAACGCAGCAAAACAATTACAGTCAAACTCGGAATATTTGAGAGGGTTGTCATTAATTTTTAAGATGTAGAGACTGCTGACAGGCAAAAAAGACAGTTTCAACACATCTTCTAGCAATGTAATTGTTAAAGCTCTCAATTTAATTTACCATCCATATTATAATGTTTAACTCCTTGTGCGAACCGAAATTATAGGATTTTTTTTCATCTCAATGAGTACATCTGATCCTTAAAAGAGAAGAAGGTCCATCTGGTGCACACTTTTAACAAATCTATTAAATTCTCACCCTCGTTTTTTGCATTGTCCTTTGATAAAATTCTTCCAAAGCTTCTTTATTTTATATCTTTGTGAACATCTTTGTCAGCATGTCAAGATTCACTAAGATATCATAGTTGGATTCCCTCGATTTCCAACTAGATTTTTAGTTGCAAGTAAAATAAAAAAAGTATAAAAAGTAAGTATTTGTTGAGATATTCGTAAATGACGTTTATAAATTAGCGATCAGGAGGCGGTAAATAATTTAATAAATGTGGAATTTTAAAAATCAATTTTTATTAAAGGCAAAATTAACATTACAATTTGTACGATTATTAAAATCTATTGGAGAAATAGAATTCGATTTAAAACAACGCTCTCTTCTGATAATGCTATAGTTGCTGCACAGTTTGAAGTAACACTCTGGGCTGCAATATCACTTTCTGTCACCGTAAGATTTCCTCGAGAATTTCCATGTAAAATTTAGTTTGAAAATTAATTCTTATTTTATTTTACAGAGTCTTGGATCTATTCTTCAGCTACAGAGGACGAACGCCACCCACCGTGGCTTTTAAAACCTAAAATATTTATTCCTTGGTTTGTCAGAATAGTGGCAGAACTCCTTCGGAATGCGTGTCAGGTATAAATTGTAGGATCCGACAATTTTAAGCACTGTGCAATTTTATCAGAAGTAATAATAACCACAATTGCATCTTTTTCTTTATTTTCTTAACCAACTTAATTATTCATCTTTTTCTAAAAAAAAAAACAGGTACAACGAAAAACACTGTTGTGTAGCTATATTTCTTATAGGTAACAAATAAGTGATCTGACTTTTCCTGATTTGGTCGTAGTACTAGATATTTTTTAATTAAATTCTAGTTAGTTAATTGTCTCGTTTCCTTGATTTGTTATTGTAAACGTTCGTGATATATGCGTTTTAGTACAGGGAATATTTACTATTATAATCGCATCTTTATCTTCAATGTCATTTGTTTTCATATTATGTAGTTCTTCCCTTTTGCATGCCTCTGCTACTCCAAATATTATTCCTACTTTTATATTTAAATAGACTTTATCAAAAAAGTTATTTAAAAACTTGTACATGTTTCTCTGATAGAAACACATTGCTGAAAACGCCCCAGTTGCGGTAATTTGTTGCAGTAGATCCGATAACAGAACTTTATTGGCTTATTCTTTTCTTGGAATTCTATCTAAACAAATATTGTACGGCCTGTATTTTGTCTTATTTTTTAATATGAAGTCGCTCCACGAACATATCGATTTTACAACACCCCTGAACAGGGTGTCCCAAATTCGATAGTA